>NW_020867463.1:0-60955 GCF_003369695.1 Bos indicus x Bos taurus | reverse complement strand
AGTCTTCTCTAGCATCACAATTGGAAAGCATCCTTCCACTTGAGGAACTTCAGTCTTTGGCTCTGATAGCTGTTAACTGATGATGCCCCTGGACATTATAAGGGTAATCAGTTGTATTCAAAGTTACTGATTTAAATATAAATCACATATAAAATATACCTTCACAGAAACATCTAAACTGGTGTTTGACCAAACAGCTGGGATCATATTCTAGCCAAGTCGACAGATTAATTAACCATCACACTGGGCTGATAATTAAACTATCAATTTTAAGGAGAATATTGAAATCGCCTAGTATTTCTCCAGTTCTAGGCTAGGTTTTATGGAGAACTTATACCACAATCTATTCATTCCTTCCTGTCCTCCTGCAGGAGTTGGTTATTGATTTTGTTACCCAACCAGACTTGGGTCCACTTGCCCAATAGACAGTCAAACCAATCTTCTGACACCAGGTTGTGATGAAGGAAACTGGTGTTTCCTGCAAGGTGCCCAGTGTGGGGCCAGGCAAGGAGAACAGAGGGTTCTTTCTCAAAAGACCCAAAGTCTCTGATGGCTTCCAGGGAAGGGTTTCATTGTCAGTGGTGTTTTTTTTTTTGTTGTTTGTTTGTTTTAATGTCAGTGATTTATTGTTAAGCAAGGCAAGCTTCAAAATACTACACAACATATTTCCAGTATGGAGAAATAGCTAGATATAGACACACATAAACACACACACAGGAGTAGATATAGAGATAGTGGTATAGAATATATGTCCCCAAGTTTTGTATTATACTGGAGGACATATATTTGTATTAAGTAAGGAGGACAGACTAGTTAATGAGAGAATTAACAAATTTTAAACATTTCCAAATAGTTAGATACTTGGAAAAAAATGAATGCACCTTTGGTAAACTAGAATAAAGAAAAATATGTGGCTTAGGTTTCCTAAAGATGAAAACAATTTTTAAAAGATACTTATTTTATATTGGAGTATAGCCAACGAACAATGCGGTGATAGTTTCAGGAGCACAGCGAGTGACTCCGCCACACACATACATGTATCCATTCTCCCCCAATTCAGGGAAGGGTTTTTAATGGCAGAGTTAGGGGTGAGAGTGTGTGGTGCCTGATGGCTGGTGTACATCCTTCTGGACTGGGTGGTGGTGAGGTAACTGGGTGACTTTAGGAGTCAGTATCATCAAACATCAGGTTTCAACTCGTCTGGGGTGTACATAGGTTTAGTCAACATGCAGTTAACTTCTTCCAGCTGGTGGGCATTTCAGTATCTGCAGAAGAATTCAAGGATATGGCTCAGAATGTTATCTACAGCCCTTGAGGAGAAATTAAATGTCCTTGATTTTGTTTGAAGTTTTACCTATCCATTATTTTGTCTTGCTCAACTGTTTTTGTTCAGCATTTTCTCACTTCTCTGATTATATTTGCTCTTTGGTCAAAGCCTCAGAGGCTAAAGCTTTTCTACAAACAAAAGGCAGTGTTTGTGGGCAGATCCTCACAGGGTCCTACTCCGTTTCCATTGGTTTTCTTTTTAGTGTGTCCTCCTTTATTTTTAATAGATTTAAGAGGTGGAGAGAGGGTTCCAAGTTAGGAGTTTTTCACTTATAACCCACCTAGGCTGGAACATCTAGAAAAATCTCTCTTCTTAAAATAATCTGTGTGTCATAGTTCTCCGCCTCATATATTAAATACACATGATGTGCTTCAAAAACCAAACAACCAAAACCAACCAATTCCAGAGTCCAGTCTCTGTGCTGGATGCTAGAGATGGAAAAAAACAAACAAAATGTGACTTCTTCTCTCACACTGGTTGTTACTGGTTGCTACTGGGCCCCTCAATGCTCATGACTCTTGGACTGAATAAAGATACTTTATGAAACAGCAAAGAAAATGGAAGGAAGTCATAGGAAAGACCCCTTAGCTTCTGAGATATTTATTGGGAGTTGTAGAGATTTGTTCTAAAGGGATATAAAGCCTTGTCCCAGCAGGAGATAATTTTTAAAAATTTTTTATTGGAGTATATATGATTTACAGTGTTGTGCTAGTTTCAGGTGTACAGCAAAGTGAATAAGTTATATATATATAAAACTTATATATGTGTGTGTGTGCGTGTGTGTGTGTGTGTGATTCACACATATATACCCCTTCTTTTCAGATTGTTTTCCCATATGGGTTATTGAGTTAATTCCCTGTAATATATTGGTGGTCCTTATTAGTTATCTATTTCTATTTTATGCATAGTAGTGTATATATATTAATTCCAATCTCCTAATTTATCCCTCCCTCCAAATTTCCCCTTTGGTAACTATAAGTTTGATTTTGAGATCTGGGAGTTGGTTCCTGTTTTGAAAACAAACTTATTTTTATTAGATTCCACTGTTAAGTGATATCATATGGTATTTGTTTTTCACTCTCTGAGTTACTTCATTTAGTATGAAAATTTCTAGGTCCATCATGTTGCTGCAAAAGGCATCATTTCATTCTTTTATCACTGAGTAATACTCCATTTGTTCAAGCTGGTTTTAGAAAAGACAGAGTAACCAGAGATCAAGTTTCCAACATCCACTGTATCATCGAAAGCAAGAGAGTTCCAGAAAAACATCTATTTCTGCTTTATTGACTATGCCAAAGCCTTTGATTGTGTGGATCACAATAAACTGTGGAAAATTCTGAAAGAGATGGGAATACCAGACCACCTGATCTGCCTCTTGAGAAATCTGTATGCAGGTCAGGAAGCAACAGTTAGAACTGCACATGGAACAACAGACTGTTTCCAAATAGGAAAAGGAGTACGTCAAGACTGTATATTGTCACCCTGCTTATTTAACTTATATGCAGAGTACATCACGAGAAACGCTGGGCTGGAAGAAGCACAAGCCAGAATCAATATTGCTGGGAGAAATATCAATAACCTCAGAAATATCAATAACCGCAGATGACACCACCCTTATGGCAGAAAGTTAAGAGGAACTAAAAAGCCTCTTGATGAAAGTGAAAGTAGAGAGTGAAAAAGTTGGCTTAAAGCTCAACATTCAGAAAACGAAGATCATGGCATCTGGTCCCATCACTTCATGGGAAATAGATGGGGAAACAGTGTCAGACTTTATTTTGGGGGGCTCCCAAATCACTGCAGATGGTGACTGCAGCCATGAAATTAAAAGATGCTTACTCTTTAGAAGGAAAGTTATGACCAACCTAGATAGCATATTCAAAAGCAGAGACATAACTTTGCCAACAAAGGTTCGTCTAGTTAAGGCTATGGTTTTTCCAGTGGTCATGTATGGATGTGAGAGTTGGACTGTGAAGAAGGCTGAGTGCCAGATAATTGATGCTTTTGAACTGTGGTGTTGGAGAAGACTCTTGAGAGTCCGTTGGACTGCAAGGAGATCCAACCAGTCCATTCTAAAGGAGATCAACCCTGGGTGTTTTTTGAAAGGAATGATGTTAAAGCTGAAACTCCAGTACTTTGACCACCTTATGCGAAGAGTTGACTCATTGGAAAAGACTGTGATGCTGGGAGGGATTGGGGGCAGAAGGAAAAGGGACGACAGAGGATGAGATGGCTGGATGGCATCACGGACTCTATGGACGTGAGTTTGAGTGAAATCCGGGAGTTGGATGGACAGGGAAGCCTGGCGTGCTGCGATTCATGGGGTCGCAAAGAGTCGGAGTCGACTGAGCGACTGAACTGAACTGAACTGAACACTCCATTGTGTGTATGTGTGTGTGTACCACATCTTTATCCATTCATCTGTTGATGAATATTTAGGTTGCTTCCATATATTGGCTATTGTAAATATTGCTGCAATGAACATTGGGGTGCATGTATCTTTTTAAATTATGGTTTCCTCTGGATAATTGACCAGGAGTGGGATTGCTGACTCATATGACAGCTCTATATTTAGTTTTTCAAGAAACCTCCATACTGTTCTCCACAGTGGGTGTACCTAGTTACAATCCCATTAACACTGTAGGAGGGCTCGCTTTTCTCCGCATCCTCTCCAGCATTTACTGTTTGTAGATTTTTTATGCTGGCTATTCTGACTGGTGTGAAATGATACCCCATTGTAGTATTTCTGCACTTCTCTAATAATTAGGGATGTTGAGCATCCTTTCTGAGCATCGTTCCATGTGCTTTTTGGCCATCTGTAAGTGTTCTTTAGAGAAATGTCTATTTAGATCTTGTACTCATTTTTTGGATGGGTTGTTTGTTTTTTGATATTGACTCTTTGAGCTGGTTGAATGTTTTGGAGATTAATCTGTTAGTTGCCTCATTTGCAAATATTGTCCCCCATTCTGTGGGCTTTCTTCTGTCTTGTTTATGATATCTTGTGCTGTGCAAAGGCTTTTAAGTTTAATTAGGTCCCATTTGCTTACTTTTGATTTTAGTTTCATTATTCTAAGGGGTGGGTCAAAAAAGATACATTGCTGTGATTTGTGGCAGAGTGTTGTGCCTGTGTTCTCCTCTAAGAGTTTTATATTGTCTGTCCTTATGTTTAGGTCTTTAATCCATTTTGAGTTTATTTTTGTGGATGGTGTTAGGGAGTGTTCTGATTTCATTCTTATACATGTAGCTGTCCAGTTTTCTTAGCACTGCTTATTGAGGAGGCTGTTTTTCTCCATTGTACAGTCTTGCCTCCTTTGTCCTAGATTAATTGACCACAGGTGTGTGGGTTTCTCTCTGAACTTCCTATCCTGTCCCATTGATCTATGCAATATATTTTGGTTTTTGTGCCAGTACCAATGTTTTGATTACTGTAGCTTGTAGTGTAGTCTGAAACCAGGGAGCCTGATGCTGTCAACTCCTGCTCTTCTTTCTCAAGATTGTTTTGGCTCTTCAGAGTGTTTTGTATTTCCATACACACTGTAAAATGTTTTGTTCTAGTTCTATGAGAAACAGCATTTGTAATTTGATACAAATTGTATCGAATCTGTAGATTGCTTTGGTTAGTACAGTTATTTTGACAGCAGGAAATGGTTTATTCAGAGTGGTTCTAGGTATGGGGTGGCCACCTTGAATTACATCAGATTCAATCAGATCTGATTTTCCCAGCATCTGGCTCTTTGTGTCCTGCAGAAGGTGCCAAATGACTGGTCAGGGCTCTGATGCTTTGGAAAACATGAGATGTAATTCTAAAAGGGCAGCATCTTAAAGCATTCAGTGGTCTGTCTGCGACCCTTCCTTTTGCTTCATTTTAGTGTCATGTGGGTCAAAAGGAGAAGCAGACAGGAAAATGGTTGCCTCTCCTGGAATGTGGTAATATTGTGGAATAATAAAATGTGAGTCAAACACAGAGACAGCCCAAACAGCACCTAAACACAGAGCTTGTATGGGAACTTGTGTGTGTGTGTGTGTGTGTGTGTGTGTGTGTACTTGTGCTTCTGAGAAAGATTAAACAGTAAAGAATGGAAATGATGAAACATACTCCAAAAAAACAAAAGGTAAAAAGAAAATATTGTAGAAAAACCTATAAAAAGAATAAAAAAGTGGGTCATGAAAGAGAGAGAAAGAGAGAAAGGAAAGCTCAAGGGGGCATGAGACTGGGGAAGGTGGATAAAAGTACTGACAAGGGAGCTCCAGGAGGCAAGATCCTAGTCCTCTCTTTCTTGCAGTTCTAATAATAGTTGAATTTCAAATGACTGTCATACAAGTAGAGGATAAGAAAAAACACACCAAGTCATCTGGAACAAATTCAGTGGAATTCTTTATTTCAAGGACTCTTTATAATTTCTCTATATTTTACATATATCTTACATATTATATTTTACATATTTTAAATAATGTATATAATATTTTTATATGTGAATGACAATGTCAGGTGGTAAGTTTTGAATTTTCAGTGATAGCAAAGAGAGTGTGGCAGGAATTTAGGAGGAAGTTGCATGGAAGTGAGCTAGTGTGGTCAGGAGAGAAGACTAGGTTGGGAGGGCTGGGACATGGCCTGGGCCCTGATTGATGGTAATGAACAGGATATTTGAGATGAATGAACAGAATTCGCTTCCTAGAACAGTTGTTAAGCAAGGATGTTATGAACATCCATAAACCTAGAGTAAAGATGGCAGAGTGGCAAAGGGATTAAAAGAATAATCTTGTTAACAACCTTCAGTTATAAAGGATGAGAAGCCAGAAGTTCCTAATTTAGCAACATCATCTCCTTGGTTTTTCAGTGTTCTCGCATCAATTGTACCATATTTAAAAAAAATAATAAGTTGTTAATGGTAGGAAAGCTTGACATGACATATTTATTATATGCTTTTCACAGATCCATATTTATGTCATGCAGCTGCTTTAAAGAGTTAAAATTATGGTCATAAGACACATGAAGGGCATAGACAATGAGCATATTAAGAAGAGGATCAGGATGATTTGAAACCATAGGAGGAATATTAGTGTAATTAAAAGTTGCTGCTGCTGCTGCTAAGTCACTTCAGTCGTGTCCAACTCTGTGCAACCCCATACATCTTGTTTAATAAATAAAGCTGTATTCCTTAAGACTTATGCTTAGACATATTATTATTTGAGGTTGTATTTTGCCTATCTCATTACACAGAATAAATTTTAATCTCGGTACTTTGTTTTCCTCACCCAGCTCTTCTTACCAGTCCTCCTACAAAGCATTAAAAAAAAATATTTAAGCCAAATTTGTCCAGGAGGTTTCACTGAGCATGTACATTATCCTGCTCACAGACTTTCTGTGTGGTGTTTATTCCCTGGCACTTCCCTGCAGGTTTCTCTGAACCTTAATATCTAGAACCCATGACCTGAAATGCTGAAAGCTCCCCCCTTCACCTGTAGGCAAACCATTTGACCCTTGTCTTCCCATAAAAGGAGTTTGGGAGCCTGAGTTCCCAGGAAATCCCCAGTGGTTTTAAGATGAAAAGCTAGTTGTGATGCCTTATCTCATTTCTTCCAGCTGTTTTGAGTTCTGTTCTTGGTTTGCAGAGGCTTAAAGAAATGCATTGGTTATTTTGCAGCTTCAGAGGTGAGAGCAGAGGCTTCCCAAGGGCCAATCCAGTTCCATTTGAGGCTGGACCAGTCATCCATGTGGTTGGCCTCTGGTTCTCATCAGCTGTCTTGTTCTGTGTAGAGTGAAGATTGTGTGCAGAGTGAAGGTACCGTCAGAACGCTTCACAGTTCCTGTGTTCCAAGAACAGAGATGCTCCACTCTCCAACCTTGTTCCCGGAAGGTATGACAGATTTGTTTGAGTTCTGAGTTGCTGTCAGAGTGGAAAGTCTGGTTGGATCTCCATGCTAACCAAAATGTTCAGCACTGGTGCACTGTATGTTGACTGATTTCTAACTTGATGTCCTGGGGTCTTCCTGGAGGAAAGGATAGCAGGGACTTGTTCTTGTGTATTGTCAGTGGTGGTGTCTTAGATCAAATGCCTGCGAAGTTCCAAAATTTGACCCAAGTCAGGTGACCCAGCCCTCTTTCGCATGCAGTGAACAGCCTCAGGGACATCTCTCCCCAGCGGGTACTTGAACTGTGTATTCTCATCTTCATCATGGTAATGTAGCGAACTCTTCATGCTTGGCAATGAAAAGATGGACAATTCAAACAGGATGATTATAATCCACGTGGCTCTGGATGTTAAAAAGACAGTCATTTAATAAGACACAGTCTCTTTCTCACACACACATTCCACTCATATATGTTTGAGTTTAATTTTATTCTGCATCTAATTATACTCCACTCTTGACTTGGCGCACACCATCATGGACCATGGGGTGCAGAAAGACAGCTAGGGAGGCACCAAACTGACCCTCCACTGGTGGTTATGTGAGATCTGATCATAAGGCTTCAAGTTCATGGCTGCAGTGGGTGCTGCCCCTACATCAGTAGCACAGAAACCTTCCTGTTGTACTAGAACGTCCATCTAAAAACGGATAACATCAGTAGGAAGACTGGGGCAGAGGGTAACACTGCCCTAGCAGGTTAACAGCCCTTGAAAACCAACCAATCTCAGGTCCCCTGGAAACTAGAGAGGCCTGTAGCTGTCACGAACAGGTCAGACCACATAAACCTCAAAGGAGACTCAGTCTGGCACTCTGGGGATCAGAGCAGATGATTTAAAGTCTCTTTCTATATAACTGACCAGGCTTCCCTGGTGGCTCAGAGGTTAAAGTGTCTGCCTCCAATGCGGGAGACCAGGGATTGATCCCTGGGTTAGATCCCTGGGTTGGGAATTTCCCCTGGAAAAGGAAATGGCAACCCACTCCAGTATTCTTGCCTGGAGAATCCCATGTTCGGAGGAGCCTAGTATGCTGCAGTTCCTGGGGTTGCAAAGAATCGGACATGACTGAGCGACTTCACTTTCACTTTCTATATAACTGTGTGTCCTTTGGGAGAAAAGATTGGGGTGGGGGAGCAAACTGATTTCCAAAAATCTATGCTAAAGAAAGTTAAACAGCTTTCTTTAGCCTTTAGCATTCTTGTTTGATTGCAAGTCTCTAAGAGGGGGAAATAAAAGGGAGCTTTCCCAAATGTTTTTCAACTGGGATTCTCTCTTCACTGGGAATCACTCACATTTTCAACCAGCACAGATGCCCCTCTGTGCCCTTGCCCCAACCCTGTTTGGAGAATGCCAGCTGGAGAGGTCAGGGAATCGCCCACTGTCCAGGGTTGCTGGCTCTGCTGAGACTCAGCTCCCAGGTCAGTGGGAGTCAGCTCCCAGACAGTCCAAAGTGGTCGCCTTCACAATTGGACCCCCACATGCTTGGTGGTATGTGAATGCTGGCTAAGGTTACATCAATACATGGATTAAAAATAAATTGAAGATCCACAGCCTGCCTGTGCACCCTTTCCAAAGGTTGCTCTGCTGGGAGCTGAGCAGCAGTGAGCAGTCCCAGGTGGGTGGAGAGTCTTGCTTTCTACAAAGACCTCTCCATAAATGTGAGACCTGCCTTCTCTCCTTCGGCTTACTATGATGAGTTTCTCCAGGGTCCACAAATCTTTTGAGTGCCAGACAAAATAGTGTTTTTGAGAAAGTGAAAGTCTGTTGATTTAGTATTAAATCTTTTTCCAACTCAGATGATTTCTAATACTTTGCTTTCATGAAATTTGGGGGAAGATCGAGTTGAGCTCTGTCAAAAGTTAAATCATTAAAAATCATTTTGATGATAGATCACCCTATCAGAGGGAGCTCGGTAATGGACATTACTATGATAAAGTTCCTTTCATTTTCATGAAAAATGTTACATAGTGTGTACAACAACTATGTCAACAATAATTGTAAAATGTGATTAATGTTGGTGAGCATTGCCATCTATTTTAGGAAATAGATGCAAGTTAATTTAGTAAGTCTGAAGAAAACTTTTTTCCAATAAAATTTTACTTTTTATGTTTTATATTAATAAAATCCTGTGTTATAAATCACATATTAATAGTATCTATAGTGATAATTCAGTTTAGAATTATTTCTTTAATATCTAGAGCTATTTGGCTATAGGATTTTAAACACTACCTTCAAATTAAAATGTACAAAATTGAATTCAAGTTATATGATATTTTTGCTGCAAATAATTATGGATGATAAATGAAAGGATTTTAGGCATAAAATGTATCACATTAACATAAAATTATGTGAAGAAAGTAGAGTGGAAATACAACTTTAAGGAATAAATGAAATAATTTTTGCTTACTAAAGATGAGCTTGTAGGTGTATATTAAAATTAATTATGGTAGATATCAAGTTGCTGCTGTGGTATTAGATTGTCCTGTAAACAGTGAAGAAGTCATATTAGGATTTTATTTTTTAAATTTCATATTTCTGATTCACCAGAGATTATATCCTTTGCAACGATTTAAGTTGATGAAGAAATGGTTGAGATGTTAAACACATGTGAAGAGACATATAGTGGTTTTTGTTTTTTGTCAAATGATAGTGTTATTATGCATTTTGAAAGATGCACAAATGAATAATTTGAAAAGACATACAGTTTAAAGAATTACTTTAAGGGTAACCAAGCAGGAAATTGAAGGTCTCTATATCCAAAAGCACATAAGGAGAATGAAAAAACAGGGGTCCAGAAATGGCTCCATTTGGTCTGGTTCAGGCTCTTTCCACATTTCCTCCTACTGCCCTCCTTCTAGTGCAGGATCCAGGTCTAACAGGTCCTCAGCTCCCAACTTATTATTTCACGTTACCACTACTCTCCTCCTCTGACGTGTGACACTCATTTCTTTCACACTTAATGACAATCATGTTGACTTGGCCCAGGGACCACATCATGGAACTATCCAGGGAGTCATCGTCCCCTGGCCCACGTTCCCTGCTTCACTCTTGCCTCAAATCCCAGAAACCCTCAGACAATAGAAAGCCAAAGTTTAGGCCTAGGCCCTAAGCCCTTGTCCGTCTATCATCATCTGAACGATTGCTGTTAATTTTTGCATTTGCAGTTTTCAAAGTGCCTCCCTCTTTCTATTTCCTCTTTTCCTCTTTACCACAACCTGCTATGATAGATGAAGGTAGAAGATGGATGGATGGATGGATGGATAGGTAGGTGCGTAGGTAGAAGGAAGAAACTGGGGCTCAGAGGATTTAAATGGTTTGCCTGTGATGACACAGCAAGAAATGGTGGAGTTAGTATTTGGACGCAGGTTATCTGTCTTCAGACTCTTCGCTTTATGCACGACATCACGAGAAAGTCCAAGGTGAAAGAAAACCAATTGGAATCTTTTGAGTCTTGGGTGGCCCATTCAGAAACCTTACTGATCATATAACCCTGAAGAGTGTGGTGGGTGTTAGCATATGTTTCTTGTCTGATGGCTACCGTCTGGGGCCTTCACACTTCATCCAGGTTCTCTGTCAGACATTTGGAAAGGATTTACAGCAAGGTGAAATGAACACGTAAGTGTACTTCCACGTATCGTTGGACAAGATTACTTAACTTAGAACAGGACATGATGGTGTGGAGCTAAGAGAGCTGAGTATAAACATTCACATAAAAATGGGCAAGTTTTGCCACGAGTGGTGTTTTAGTCTGGATAGTTGTATCGGAAATAAAACTTGGTTGGATGTCAAAACACCAGTCATCTAACTTTAGTTTTATTTTTAATTAAAGACTCTGACTTTTAGAAACCAAGAGAAATACTAAACCTGTTTCAACTTACACCAAAGTGCCCAAATTTATAGTTATTTCTGGATAAGTTGACTTCACCTATGCTTTTCTGTCATTTTTGGGAAAACTTTTGAGGATACCTTTGTTGTTGTTTTTTAAGTGCATTCAGACATACAGTTTAAAAAAAATTTACTCCAACTATGGAGCTTTATATTTTATTCTTCAATGTGAGGTATTTCATTTAAGACATCCCTTAAGAACCTTGTAAGGTTATTTGGAATTTAGGGTCACAAAAATTCAGACACAACTTAGGGACTAAACAACAATTGAACAGAGTGATTGATTCCTTAGGACTTAAAGGAGTCGATTTGTAAGTCAGATACACAGTGAATAATTTTAGTTCACTTAGCACATACAGGACATAAATTACTAAATAAAGGACTGTGGCATTACAAACAGCCGAAGGTTGCTCTCCAAGACTACCTGGAATTTCAAGTGAGCACATGGGCAGGAGTTCAGCAACCTGGACTTATTCTACCTGTCCTCGTGGATTGGCTCCAGCTGTTTCCTTCTGCTGCTGCTGCTGCTAAGTCACTTCAGTTGTGTCTGACTCTGTGAGACCCCATAGATGGCAGCCTACGAGGCTCCCCCATCCCTGCGATTCTCCAGGCAAGAATACTGGAGTAGGTTGCCATTTCCCTGTCCAATGCATGAACGTGAAAAATGAAAGTCAAGTCATTCAGTCGTGTCCGACTCTTAGCGACCCCACGGACTGCAGCCTACCAGGCTCCTCTATCCATGGGATTTTCCAGGGAAGAGTACTGGGGTGGGGTGCCATTGTCTTCTCCAGTTTCCTTCTGAGCATAGCTCAACTTGCTGAGTAGTCAGGCTCACTGTCAATGATCAACTTGCATAGATTGTACAGCAGAGAAGGGTGAAAGAGACCAGTGTAAATGACCTCCCCTGGCATTTGAGGCAGGAAAATCTGTTTCTGTGAAACTTTGCTGTACAGGAGAAACAGCATCCAGACCCCTGGTGTCTACATATCAATAATGCTTCTGCTACTATTATGATGAATAAAAGTCACCTCTCCCAGAGTTTCAAATACCGAGGATCATTTTATTTTCAGCTGCCAGTGTTGCATACAGAGAGGACACAAGGCTTCAGGGAGGTGGAGGGGTTTGCCTGAGATATTAATGCAAGTTATTAATGGTAAGTTAGAATTTTTTCTGATGTTTCTCGAATCTATACACCCACCTACTACTATCCATCTGTGAATTTGGAATCAATTTACAGATGAATTTACTACTCATGGCCAGTGTTTGTGAAGTGTTGTAATGTCCTGTGCAAAAGATACTTGTTGCTAAGCTTTGTCCAACTCTCTGCGACCCCATGGACTGTAGGCCACCAGGTTCCTCTGCCCATGTGAATTTCCAGGCAAGAATACTGGAATAGTGGGTTGCCATTACCTCCTCTAGGGCATCATCCCAAGCTCTCCTGCATCTCCTGCATTGGCAGGCAGACTCTTTACCACTCTGCCACCTGAAAAGGCTTCAAAGATGCTAATGGTATTTAATTAGTATGATTGATATCTATTTATAGTGTAAGGCAGTATCAAGAGGATTATAAGCTATAGACGAAACATTTAAGTTGGAATCCATTCTGAAAATACTTGAGGAGAGAAAAAAAAAAAAAAGATCAGGGATGGATAGAACACTACCGTGCCCAGACTGACAGCTTTGGGAGGAATGGGATATTGCAGTCTGGAGTAGTCTGGAATATTCTCCTTATGCCCGAGTGCCGAGCACCAAGCCTGGCTCAAAGCTGACAGCCAGCCAGCATGTGTTCATCCAGACTGAAGCACATGCATGTTTGCATTTGAGCTGCTCTCTTAGCTCATCAAAAGGAGTATCTTAGAGTTTTTCATTTCTGGTTCCTCCAGGGGTTCCTATCAGGCTCCCCTGGATTATTGGGAGGAAACTGGATCCTGAAAGTAGCCCAGGTGAGTGGGAACTCAGAAGGCATGAGTTCTTGCCTTGAAGTTCAGAACCTTGAAGCAGCCATGCAAGATGTGGCCAGGATGAGCTGCCAGTGCTGCTGGGCTGGTGTGTAGAAGAGGACCCCTGGCCAGGCTCATCAATCCCCCTGTCCAGGAGCCTTAGCATCCAGTGCAAGGTGCTGGCTACCAGGTGCTCCGAGCTGGAGCTGTGGGCGCTTCATCCATATTATTGTTTCTAACCTGCTGATGCAGGCTGCGTGTAAGTACAAGGAAAGGAGCAATCTGGGTTCACATGAAATCCACCTGAGCACCCCAGCCTGCTGCTTGCTGCCTGCCTTCCAAGAAGAGATGTGGCAGCTCTGCTGCTGAACCTCGGAAAGTCCTCTACATGTGTTTGTGATAGGAGATTCCTCTTCCAGAACACAGATACTGTTGGCTGTTTGTTTTCCTGAGACAATCAACTTTTGTTCTTTCCCAGCAGAGCGCCTACACAGCCCTAGGCTTCTGTTTCTCTGGATTGTGGAAACACTACTCTCCTTTTCAGCTCTCCTTGGAAAACTGTTATGGACCTCCTAGAGAAGAAAGCTATTGCTTGGGGTTCTAAGTGGATTCAGGGGAGGAGTAGGGTGGTGTAGGCACAGATGATACATGCACCAGTTTCATTAACTGAGACAATGCAGATTGTCCACAATATCAAATGATACACCTCTGGAAATCCTAGCTGGCCAGGGGGTGGTTCACAGCTTAAGAAGTGGCTTCATAACTTATTCAGTGTGGCAAGTCCTTCAGGATTCTGAGCCCAGTTTTTTTCAAGCTACTCAATGACATGGGAAAGGAAGGGGAATGCTCTCATGTGAAAGAAATGTAAAAGAGACCTAAGTCACATAATAATAACCTTACATAGTGTCTCAAAAAAGCCTACAATAAGAAAGAGTGTTTTAGGTATTTGAGGAACTTTAGGATATATGAGAACAAAGAGGAATTTATCTGTATCTGCTAGGTTATCCGACTTTTTGGTATATAAATGTTCATCGAAGTCTCTAACAATCCTTTGTTCTTGTATCTTATCATTTGTAATGTCTTCTCCTTCATTTAGAATTTTATTTTAGTCCTTTCTTTTTCTAGATGAGTCTAGCTAAAGATTTGTTTATATATTTTTAAAAACAACAGCGCTTATTAGTTTCATTGATTTTATGTCATTTTTTATTTTCTATTTAATTTATTTCCTTTCTGTTCTTTTCCCTATATTAATTTTGGGCTTGGTATGTTCTTATTTTTCTGGTTCCTTATTAGGTTGCTTATCTGAGAGCGTTCTTTTTTCTTCATGTACACATTTATTGTTATAAACTTCACTCTGAGAACTTCTTTTGCTCCATCCATTAAGTTTTGGTGGTATTTGTTTTCTTTCTTTCTCTCTCTCTCTCTCTTTTTTTTTTTTTTTTGGTGCCTAATATCTCCTGTCTAGCTGCTGTGCTATAAATCCCATCAGAGTGTCATGCCAAAAGGTGCAAGTTTCTTTATCTGACTTTCAGGAAGCTAGTAGAGAATTAATGTAAGACATGCTGGAGCAAAACAGGAGCAAAAAGCACTGAAGCTTGCAGAGGCCACTTCCACCTAGTAAAGTCCCTACATGTAAGATTGCCACCCAGAAATAGAGAGAGCCATGGGGTGCTCTACTTGGGCATCCTGAAAGAATCCCAGAGCTGCATGTTACAGAGATTTCCTTCTGTCTTTTCTGTTTGTAACTCAAATGTACAGAATGAAACTAGTTCCTCAGGCAGTATCAAAGCAGCTTTCCTCATGTCACAAAAATTTCCAGAAGTTTGAGACTTAAAAGTGGATCCCCAGTGGGGGCAGTGGTGTCAAAGCCTACAGCAGGAGCCTGGGGGAGAGGCTTAAAAGCCTCCACTCTCATCCTTGCTTACACACCACAAACCTTGTTTAGAACAGGTTACTCTAAATTATCAGGAAGTTCTATGCATGGTTAGATCACACAATGACCCATTCACTGTCTGCTGAGTGCTGACAGTGTGGCCACCACTTTTCAGGGTGCAGCGATGTTGCAGGGACTGAGATACCATGCTTCCTGTCATTGTGGCATTTATAGTCGAGGAATGTCTGAAGTAACCTCATTTATAAAGAGGCGGAAACCTGGTTTTGGTAGATTTGATTGTCAGAAAAAGAGATAGTACCCTTTACACTTTACTGTCCTTGTATTTTATGTATTTGTGTTTTTGCATCAATTTGTCCTCCTAGGACTCCAGCTCAGACCAGTTATGTAGTAGTCTAAGAAACCAACAGAAGTCCACAAGTTGGCTCCAATACCCCCCGCCCCCCCCCCCCTTTTTTTTTTTGTGGTGGCTGAAGTAGCATAATCCACTAAATCCCTCAAGTTTTGGTACTTCTCTGTCATCTGGGAGTGCTTTAGGAACTGTGAATTAGAGAAAAGTTGACAAATAAATTAGAAATCCCAGTGAGGTTGTTTGGATGTCTGGGTCACATGTGTTCCCAATTCTGTTCTGAGCTATTCCATTGACTATTAATGCTGAGACACCATGTCTTATGTTGACCTGGCCTTTGTAAAGCAGGTGAAAGTGAAAGTGAAGTCACTCAGTCGTGTCCGACTCTTTGTGACCCCATGGACTGTAGCCGACCAGGGTCCTCTGTCCATGGGATTTTCCTGGCAATAGTACTGGAGTGGATCGCCATTTCCTTCTCCAGGGGATCTTCCCAACACAGGGATTGAACCCAGGTCTCCCACATTATAGACAGGTGCTTTACCATCTGAGCCACCAGGGAAGTCCTCTTGTGAAACAGGGGGGTCCTGGTCAAAAATGTGGTCAGCATTCCACTGCAGAATCATGGTATCTCTCTAAGAGGAATATTAACCTTGGTTTCCATCACTCATTGAGAAGATAGAATAGAAGATTTAAATGCTGGCTCCAGCATTTACTAGCAGTATGACCCTGAGAACTTAAGCAAGTTAGTATAACCTCTCTAAACTATTGCTTTAGTTCATTATCAATAAATGAGGCTAATAACATTTACCTTGCAGTGCTGCAATGGTTAAATGATAAAGTCCGTGGTAGAGGGTTCATATACACTGTGGGCTTCCCTTGTGGCTTAGCTGGTAAATAATCGGCCTGCAATGTGGGAGACCTGGGTTCAATCCCTGGGTTGGGAAGATCCCCTGTAGGAGGGAAAGGCTACCTCCTTCAGTATTCTGGCTTGCTTTAAATTTGTACCCCAGGCATCCCCTCACACACTGATTCTGGACTTGGCCATGTGATGAGCCTTGACCAGTGGAGCATTAGCAAGAGTGATGCAAGTGAAAGCCTGGTAAGTCCTTGCACATTGGGCTCTGTTTTCTTGGAATCCATCTGCCATGCTGTGAAGAAGCATAAGCAGCCATGTGGAGAAGCCCACTTGGAGGAGAATGGAGGCCTTAAACCAACTCCAACTGGGCTCCCAGCCTGCAGCCAGTACTGATTTCCATCCATCTGTATGAGTCTATTTTAGATCTTCTAGACATCCAACTCAAAGCCAGCAACATTCTTGAAGCCTAGTAACCTTGAAGCCTAGTAACCTTGTGGTCAACCCCCAGAGCTGTAAGAAGGACTAAGAAATTGTGAGAAGCCATTAGATTTGGGGTGATGTATTATGTAGCAGTCGTTAGCTAAAACAGAGCCATGTGTACTCCTGCAACCACAGGTGGCATTGATTTTGTGTCTGGTGGAAGAGTGGAGAAGTTTGGAGGAATGATGAAGAGACTGGTGCAGGCTGAAACACAGTGGAGGCCATCCTATTGGAAGCTGAAGGAAAGAGAACTTGAGTTCTATAGCCACAGAACAGTTACCAGAACTATGCTGGTGGAAATATGGGAACTAGAAGAGGTGCCTCATGAACTTGGGGTCTGGCTAAGGATTTTCCTGGACAGGATGTTGAACATGTCATCTGCCTCCTTTTAGACACCTGTGGTAAAGTCCAGGAGGAGCTACTTGAGCTAAAGAAGGGAATGTTTAGATTTCAAGCAAATTTAGAAGAACTGAAAAGGCACTAGACCTTGTGGGTTTGATAATAAATTGCTTTCATCTCTCCAAGGAAAATTTCTCAAAGTGAAAAATGGCCTTGGTTTGAAGATGAAATCCAGAATGCTGTTAGTAAAACATGACCTCAGGGTCAATGTCTCTGTTAAAACATGAGCAAGATTTAGAGTATCTCAGTGATCCTCTCAGCTAAACAAGAATTCTAAGAGTCTTAAAGGTACCATGTAAAGCAGAACTACCAGATCATCCAGAGGAATGGGGAGAACTGTTACATTGTTATTAAGTCTTTAAATATATGGGTGGTTTCTTATGTAGCAATAGATCAGCCAAACAGGTCACTAATGGTTTTTAGATGCACTTGTATAATGGTAGGATAAAATATTTTTGACTTCACATTTGACTTTTGCCATATAGTCAGAAAAGGGCTACTTTTGCAAAAATATTCAAAATGTTAATTTTTACCCATGTGCTCTGTATTTTTGTCAACATCTTTATTTTCTCTTCCTAAATTGTTAACTGGTCAAGTTGTATATAAGGGCCTCTCTACTAAGCTCAGTTGGTAAAGAATCTGCCTACAATGCAGGAGATCCGGGTTTGATCCCTGGGTTGGGAAGATATCCTGGAGAAGGAAATGGCAACCCACTCCAGTATTCTTGCTTGGAGAATCTCATGGACAGAGGAGCCTGGCAGACTACAGTCCATGGGGTTGCAAGAGTCGGACATGACTTAGAGATTAAACCACCACCTTCACAAGCTGTGTGTATTCTCATTTATTATTGGCTTGATATATTTCAAGCAGTTCTATGATATTGCTTTCATCAACTTCATGAAATCCTGCACCTTTTGCAATATTTACAATTTCTTTTCACTTTTACTGTCCTTGAATTTATTATCTGCTATAATGTTAGTAGGATGGATACTAATGTCTTGAAAGAATGGGTCTTCAGTTAGACATTAATTTTATAAGTAGTTTATTAATGAATATTTTTTCTTTAAGAAGTTTTGCTTCTTTTAAATAACCCAGACATTGAATTCTTATATAATGAGAGGCACTCCGGTACCACTCAATTTATAACTGAACAGGCCCTAGGACCAGACAGGGCTTAACGTTCTGGTCGAAGCTGAGTTGAAGTATGTGGTTCAGGCTCACCATCTACAAGGAGCTTATGTTTTTCACCCTGAATCTAAATATTGTTGCAACCGACTTAGATGTAACTTTGGAGTGCGAGAGAACTAGAGAGAAGTCTGGCCCACTTAGCATGCCACTGTAAAGTGTGGAAGAGGTGGAGAAAAGAAATGAATGCTCTGTAAAGAGAGCTTCTGCACAGTGTGCAGAAGGATGCTGACAAGAAAGCTCTCCCCATCCGTGTAATCCTCCAAAGCACCATGAGCCTGCTCCTGGCAAATGTGTCCTGAGGCATGTCTAGGGTGCTGGGCAATAAAATCAGTACATCTTCATCTCTTGTGGGAAGATAGAGGAAGGAGTGGGTAAAGAAGTAGTAAAGCAGGAGAAAAGGAGTAAAGAATCTCCTGTCTCTACAGTGTCCTTCATACTGGAGAGAATCCATCCATTAGGTGATGGGAGGCTGGTTGGTCAGAAAGTAGTAAAAGGAGGTAGGTATTGTACTCAGAGGGCAGATCCCTCTATATTTCCCTCTCACGTTTCCCCTTTGGAAAGGAGATAAGAGAACTGAGCAAAGGAAGCCACACTTCTGGGCGGCATTGATTTAGCAACTGTGATAGGAGTTGGTTACAGGAATGAGCTCTCCTCCAAATTGAAGTTCAGAAGTTATTCCTAAAAAAAGCCATAAGAGTTTTTAAAAGCCGATTTTCCCCAAAGTCTGTTACTAGAAATCGGAGGGAATTGACTCCAGGAAAGGACTGAAGTGGAATGAGAAGCTCTGGAGTGAAGATCTAGAGATTCGTGTCAGATTAAGCTGAGATTGAGAAGAGGAGAGAGATCCAAAGGAACGTATTGTACATCAAATGGAATTCTTTAAAAGAGTTATTCCAGAAGAGTTACCTGCTTCTATTGCTGAGTGTTAAGCTTAGGTATTTCCACAACGCACTCCTTTTTGTAAATAAAGAGTAGAACATGTATAGCTATATTATATTATAGTTATAATCTAATCCCAAAGCCCACATTTTTTTTTCTTAGTTTGAACACACAAATTTATTACAAGAAAAGATGACATTTAAACTGAGTAAATTGTTTCAGTGTTGGATAAACTTTCAGCTGAGGTTGTACATTTATAGATACAGAACATATATATTTGTCCATTCATTTAACAATTATTCAGTGTCTGCTCACTGCTTGTCATTACGTGTAGTGTTCATATTATTAATGAAAATTTAGAAAGCTTATTTTTAAAGGCTGTAATGTGTAAAGAAGTTGCACTGGCAGTAAGTCATAGAATTTTTAAATGGAAAAAAGTCAGTAATGGAAAATTTGGGGAAAAACAGATATTCTTCTGCAATGTACTTTATCTTAGAAGTAGAAGTTGCTGAAATACTGACCATATTATGCCTTTGCAATGAGAGCACAGATAGAAAGGTTAATACGTGCCAAAGGCAACTGAAAAAAAAATCAGGTGGAAAAAAACATTCTAACTGTGATGCCTTTGGGGTTTTGCTATAAATGAACCTGTTGGACTTTTTCCTGATGCCAGAAAAGGGGCTGCAATCTAGCATTATTTATGTTTCAGTTATATTTATTAACCCTATTATTCCAATGCTTTCACAGTAAACATAAGAATCCCTGAACTGCTTCCAACTTTTCTATTCATTTCTCAACAGTCATCACAGTGTCCCATCAAGCCAAAAATCCTGTGAGATCCTTCCTCTGGAATAAGAGCCTTTTTCACAGCAAGCTTTCCAACAGGATTTTAACTCTTCTATGTAGCTGGCCAAAACATGGAACCAGCAAATTGAAAACACAGAGTGGTATGTATGCTTGGGTCTTAATGAAATTTCCCATGTGTGCTATTGAGTCAGCTTCATACATTCTCAGGACAGGTACTGAAGAACTGAGGACTCAGGCAAGTGCTCAGAGGTGAGAATTGGTCCAGGATACACAGTGTGTGAGTTCCCAGTCTAGAGAGTGGACCCAGCTGTGGGTCTTCTCTTTAGCAGGAGGGCTCTTCCCTTTTAAGAACTGTGTCCCATTCAGCCTGCCATGGCTTCTACTACCTCCCCGGGAGACTTCACTTCCTGTGGGAAAGAACCACTCATTGATAATATCTCAGGGAAAGTCAGAGCAGCATTAGAATAATCACATAATCACACAGATACCCTCTCTCCACTTCTCATCTATGGCTTATTTCTATTTGCTTCCAAGGACACTGATGTGAAAGGGAACAGTGTGATACTGATGTCAATGAAACCCACCTTGCTCTCAGTCTGAGGGTTGGTTATGCTCTGAAATATAAAGGGGAACTTGGTTCCTTAGAGACTCATCTGAGCCCCACCATGCTAAATCTTAACCGTGGTCAGTCCCATGGACTCTATTTAAGAGA
Organism: Bos indicus x Bos taurus; assembly: GCF_003369695.1. Classification (NCBI taxonomy): domain Eukaryota; kingdom Metazoa; phylum Chordata; class Mammalia; order Artiodactyla; family Bovidae; genus Bos; species Bos indicus x Bos taurus. The sequence continues at coordinate 40,339 of NW_020867463.1, read as the reverse complement.
AGGTGTTTCAGAGGACGTTGAACAAGGTTCTCAAGCCATTCTTCTGCAGGTAAAGGCTGTGTCTTCCAAGGCAAGCCTTTCTCTCCCCAACCTGTTGATGGCACCAATTTGACTTTTGGTGGATATTACCCCCAAAATGAGGATGCTCTGTTTTATTCACTTCTGTATGCCCAGAGCCTAGAATAGTGCCTGACACATGGCAGTTGAAGGGGAAATGTTGCAAGTTATTTGTTGAAATGTACATGTGATTGATGACAGTGTCAAGATGCTCAATCTATGCATAACCACTTCCATTTGGCATCTAGAAACTTACACAAGAGGATGGTGGGGATTCAGTTTGATAGACTTAAAATTGCAACAGGAATTCTTAGACCCTCAGCTCAGCTTCTGGAAAAATCAACTAGTCCCCCTGTTTCTGTTTTGCCAACTGTGAAAAGGGGTCTGGCCAAGTCTTCACTGTGACAGAGTGAGGAAAAAATGTGAGCACAGTGTTTAACACCTAACAGAGCAATGCATTCCAGCGAGGTGCTTGTCAACTCCACTCTTAGCTCCTTCTTTTTCTGAAATGCAGATATGGAAAACTATAGAGTGAGATGTCTATCAAGAGTCCATCCCTCTTGTTTCTATCTTCTCCTGATAGAATTGTCATGGATTCAGCACCAGAGTGTTTGTTTAGGCTAAATATTGGTTCCCAGATTGGATGGATTGAAGCTATTATAGACAATGCCTACATGTTCTAAACCTGCCTTCTGAAAATGTACTCTGTATGAACAGGCAAGGGAAGGACAATGCATGTGGCATGTCAGCAGTCCCATAACTTCTCTGTTACAGAGGAAGATTCCCACAGAGTTTGAACACAGAATTATCTTTAAGGGAGCCACTGTTTGGGAGCCAAGGGACCCCAGGCAGGGATTCCTAACCCCAAGCCCCATTCCCAGCACCCCTAACTGCCTGTAGTTATGTGACTGGGGCAAGGCATTTAACCCTTGGGACTCAGCTTCTTTGTCTGTGAAATAATACTGGCTTCCTGCCTCCCAAGGGGACAGAAGGAAGAATGATTTAATATTTACATAGCGCATTGAGAACCTCCAAGAAAGGCACCATACAACTGGGAAATATGATATAATGGGAAGAATGTCTTTTAAGTTGTTGGTCTCTGCTCAGCCTTTCCATATGTCTCTGGTCAGCCCTGTTCCACATGTACAATATTAAAATGACAGGTGAAGGAGTTTGATTGGATAATGTGCTAGTCAGGCATTGTCAGAAAAACAGATGAAGATATATATATATATATATATATATATATATATATATATGATATGTATATATGTATATATATATATAATATATATAAGGACATATCTATATTTATATATACCTAGGATATAGGCATGTATTTTTTCATTATGCTTCACTTCATTGTACTTTACAGATATGTTATTTACAAACTGAAGTTTTGTGGTTAAACTTGGTGTGTGCCTGGTGTTGAGCAAGTCGGTCGGAGAAGGCAATGGCACCCCACTCCAGTACTCTTGCCTGGAAAATCCCATGGATGGAGGAGCCTGGTGGGTTGCAGTCCATGGGGTCGCTAGAGTCTGACACGACTGAGCGACTTCACTTTCACTTCTCACTTTCATGCACTGGAGAAGGAAATGGCAACCCACTCCAGTGTTCTTGCCTGGAGAATCCCAGGGACAGGGGAGCCTGGTGGGCTACTGTCTATGGGGTCACACAGAGTCGGACACAACTGAAGCAACTTAGCAGCAGCAGCAGAGCAAGTTGGTTGGCACCATTTTCCCACTAGTATTTGCTCACTTTGTGTTTCTGAATTTATCTTACTAAGGTCAGCCTCACTAACCCCAAGGCTGAGGGCTTACTCTGTCAGTAGTTGGGACCTATACCAATGCCTTATTATGGTCCCAGGAGCTGCCTGTGGCTCAGATCATGAATTCTTTATTGCAGACTTCAAACTTAAATTGAATAAAGTAGGGAAACCACTAGACCATTCAGGTATTACTTAACTCAAATCCCTTATGATTATACAGTGGAAGTGACAAACAGATCCAATGGATTAGATCTGATAGACAGAGTGCCTGAAGAACTATGAATGGAGGTTCATAAGACTGTACAGGAGGCAGCAGTCAAAACCGTCCCTAAGAAAAAGAAACACAAAAAGGAAAAATGGTTGTCTGAGGAGACCTTACAAATAGCCAAGAAAAGAAGAGAAGCAAAAGGAAAATGAGAAAAGGAAAGATATATCCATCTGAATGCAGAGTTCCAAAGAATAGCAAGTAGAAATAAGAAAGCTTTCCTAAGTGATCAATGCAAAGAAATAGAGGAAAACAATAGAAAAGAAAAGCCTAGAGATCTCTTCAAGAAAATTAGAGATATCAAGAGAACACTTCATGCAAAGATGGGCATAACAAAGGGCAGAAATGGCATGAATCTAACAGAAGCAGAAGATACTAAGAGGGGGCAAGACTACACAGAAGAACTATACAAAAAAGATCTTCATGATCCAGATAACCATGATGGTGTAATCACTCAACTAGAGCCAGACATCCTGGAATGTGAAGTCAAGTGGGCCTTAGGAAGCATCCACTATGAAGCTAGTGGAGGTGATGGAATTCCTGTTGAGCTACTTCAAATCCTAAAAGATGATGCTATGAAAGTGCTGCACTCAATATACCAGCAAATTTGGAAAACTCAGCAGTGGCCACAGGACTGGAAAAATCTGTTTTCATTCCAATCCCAAAGAAAGGCAATGCCCAAAAATGCTCAAACTACCACACAATTGCACTCATTTCACTTGTTAACAAAGTAATGCTCAAAATTCTCCAAGCCACACTTCAACAGTACGTGAACCATGAACGTTCAGATGTTCAAGCTGGGTTTAGAAAAGGCAGAGGAACCAGAGATCAAATTGCCAACATTTGTTGGATCATAGAAAGAGCAAGAAAATTCCAGAAAAAAATCTACTTCTGCTTCATTGACTCCACTAAAGCCTTTGACTTTGTGGATCACAATATACTGTGGAAAATTCTTAAAGAGATGGGAATAGCAGACCACCTAACCTGTCTCCTGAGAAATCTGTATGTGGACAAGATGCAATAGTTGGAATCAGACACGGAACAATGGACTGGTTCCCAATTGGGAAAGGAGTACGTCAAGGCTATATACTGTCACCCTGCTTATTGAACTTATATGCAGAGTACACCATGCGAAATGATGGGCTGGATGAAGCACAAGCTGGAATCAAGATTGCCAGGGGAAATATCAATAACCTCAGATATGCAGATGAGACCACCCTTATGGTAGAAGGTGAAGAGGAACTAAATAGCCTCATGATGAAAGTGAAAGAGGAGAGTGAAAAAAGCTGAAAAGGCTTAAAACTCAACATTCAAAAAATGAAGATCATGGCATTCAGTCCCATCACTTCATGGCAAATAGATGGGGAAACAATAGAAACAGTAAGGGACTTTATTTTTGGGGGCTCCAAAATCACTGCAGATGGTGACTGCAGCCATGAAATTAAAAGATGCTTGTTCCTTGGAAGAAAAGCTATGACCAACCTAGACAGCATATTAAAAAGCAGATACATTACTTGGCTGACAAAGGCCCGTCTAGTCACAGCTTTGGTTTTTCCAGTAGTCATGTATGGAGTGAGAGTTGGACCATAAAGAAGGCTAACAACCAAAGAATCGATGCTTTTGAACTGTGGTGTTGCAGAAGACCCTTGAGAGTCCCTTGGACTGCAAAGATCAAACCAGTCAATCCTAAAGGAAATCAGTCCTGAATATTCATTGGAAGAAATGATCCTGAAACTACAATACTTTGGCCACCTGATGTGAAGAACTGACTCATTTGCAAAGACCCTGATGCTGGGAAGGATTGAAGGCAGGAGGAAAGGGGGATGACAGAGGATGAGATGTTTGGATGTCATCACTGACTCAGTGGACACGAGTTTGAGCAAGCTGTGGGAGTTGGTGATGAACAAGAAAGTCTGGCGTGCTGCAGTCCATGAGGTTGCAAAGAGTCAGTCACAACTGAGCAACTGAAATGACTAAAGTGACTACACTGAACCTCTTCCATCTTGGAGGGAACAGAGACTTGTCCTCACTGCAGTAGATACATTCTAGGTGTAGATCTGCCTTTCCTGCCCCACAGTGCTTCCTCCAGGAACTCTGTCCACAGAACCCATTTTCCAGCATCATGGTACTTCCTGTAGCATTGCTTCTGATCAGTGATTTTCATAGCATTTCTTCTTTGATGGCAAAGGGAATACAGCAATGTGCCCTTGGCCATGGAATTAACTGGTTTTACCGAGGACACCATCACCTAGAAACAACTGGGAAAATTTTGAAAGCTTACTGAGACAGTGTGACAGCTAATAAAGACTCAAGTGTGTCAGATGGGAATCAACATCCTGAAAAGGTGGGGTGCAGTTTTAAAGGGTATTGTACATGCTGTGAAGGATATCGTGTATATTTGAAGTATAATGGTGCTATCTTCCCCCCACAGCCAGAACATACGGGTCTTGTAATCGAGGGGTGGAAGTGGCTTATTTCACCAATGAACCCACAGCTCAGTTGTAGAATTTTTGCTTCCCATCCTGGCTTCCTTGAGCTCTGCTTTCTTGAAGATCTTGGTCCCCAAAGGGGAGCTGCTCACCAGGGGATGCTCACATATGTCCAGGGCTCCAGGTGAACAACCCCAATCAGGGAGGCACTTTGGCAGACCTTCTAAAGAAGCAAAAACATGACTGATGTGTCTGTGAAGAATCCAGGAGAAGGACAACCCTCACAGGCCCCTGCATCCAGAAAATGCATTCTGGGTAGTACTGGAAGAGTTTTGATTCTGTCCAATTTATACAACAACAGATACATCAGTTGTGTATACTGATTTTTATTTATTTGTTCATCTAAATGGAAAGAATTATCAGGTTCTTCAAGTCTGCAGAAACAGAAAAAAATTTTCCAGCCCTCTGAAGCACTAGATACAATTAAAAAAAAATTTCCTTATTCTCTTGTCTGCATAAGTTACAGCACTAATTTAAAATAAACTTAACTTAAAATAGAGCAGGGCTGCTGGTGAAAACAAAATTAATGTTAGTCCGGTTACTCCCTCATTTGGCCATCACTGGTGATTCTGCAAAGGTTATTACTATTTATAAACTCAGCTTCTTTTTAAATATTCATTTACTTATTTGGCTGCACCAGGTTTTAGTTGTAACATGTGGGATCTAGTTCCTGGATCAGGGATTGAACCTGGGTTCCCTGAATTTGGATCATGGAGTCTTAGCCACAGACCACCAGGGAAGTCCCCTCTACTTGTTTCTTGATAAAGGGCCTACCTGTGCCTTTAAAACATTGCTTGTTTTGTCCATATTTTAATGCTGTAGTTAAGAACATGAACTCTGAAATCTGATGCTGGTGTTTGAATCCTGGCTCAGTTCCTTTCTGGCTATGTGATCCTGGGTAAGTCAATTAACCTCTCCATACCTAAGTCCCCTGTCTCTAACCTGAGGATGGTAACAGTGTCCATTTTGAGTGTTTGGAGCATTCATTACAATAACATAGGCAATATGTTACAATAGTGCTTGGCGCATAGTAAGCAGTGAATCAGATCAGATCAGTCACTCAGTCATGTCCAACTCTTTGCGACCCCATGAATTGCAGCACGCCAGGCCTCCCTGTCCATCACCAACTCCTGGAGTTCACCCAGACTCACATCCATCGAGTCAGTGATGCCATCCAGCCATCTCTTCCTCTGTCGTCCCCTTCTCCTCCTGCCCCCAATCCCTCCCAGCATCAGAGTCTTTTCCAATGAGTCAACTCTTCGCATGAGGTGGCCAAAGTACTGGAGTTTCAGCCTCAGCATCATTCCTTCCAAAGAAATCCCAGGGCTGATCTTCAGAATGGACAGGTTGGATCTCCTTGCAGTCCAAGGGACTCTCAAGAGTCTTCTCCAACACCACAGTTCCAAAGCATCAATTCTTCGGTGCTCAGCTTTCTTCACAGTCCAACTCTCACATCCATACATGACCACAGGAAAAACCATAGCCTTGACTAGACGAACCTTTGTTGGCAAAGTAATGTCTCTGCTTTTGAATAAGCAGTGAATAAAAGTTAGCAGTTGTTATTGTTAATATTATAATTTGGCAATGCTTGCTCTAAGTTAGTGTTCCAGATATATAAACCATTTTATACCCCCTCTCTCTCTACAGACCTGCAGAACACCTGCTAAATGACTGTTATGGATTGAATTCTGTCCCTTGTTCACATCCCCTCCTCTCTGCCCTGTATTTTTCTGTTCAAGTTTTAACACGCAATGAGACTGTATTTGGAGATAGCACCTTTATGGAAGAGATTAAGGTTAAATGAGGTCACAAGAGTGTGGTCTAATCTGATAGGCCTGGTGTCCTTAGAAGGGCCAGACATTTCTGTCTCTCTACATGTACAAAGAAGACAGGCTATGTGGGGACACAGAGGAAAGGTGGTTGTTTACTAGCCTGGAACCAATCCCATTGACACCCTGATCTTGGACTTCCAGCCTCCAGCACTGTGGGAAATAAATGTCTGTTGTTTAAGCCCCTCAGGCTGTGGTATTTTGCCATGGCACCCTGAACAGACTAAGACGTTAGGAAAATCCAAGCAATGTGGCTTTGGCTTTTCAGATGTTGAAGGCTTTCCTAAGAGCATCGTTAAAACATAAGAGATGGAAAGGGAGAGAGAGATTCGGAAAAGTTTATTAGATCACACAATTTCCAAGGTAAACTCTGGGACGGTAAAGTTAGATTTCTGTGCCATTTGAGTGTAAATGAACTACTCAGAAAATGCAAAAACGTACGCTGAGTACTCATGACAATTGATGGCAATCATTCTAAGAAGGCCATGTCTGGAGCGCGCTTTGTGCCTGCAAAGCTTCCACCTGGTCGGTGCGCAGGGCTCCGGAAAAGGGCTGGGCCGTCTCTTCCCACACTGACTTTTTGGCCGCGGACCTCTGCGCTGGCGCAAACACCGAGTTCGGCCGGGGGACTCCCGGTCCACCGCCGACTGCTCTGTCTCCCCAGCACCGCGCGACCCTGGACGGCTTCCCGCCTCCGCCCCAGCCACGGGGGGCAGGAGGCGGCGGTGGCCGGCCCTCTCCGTGCCCTTTTTTTTTTTTTTTTAAATTTTATTTTATTTTTAAACTTTACATAATTGTATTAGTTTTGCCAAATATCAAAATGAATCCGCCACAGGTATACATGTGTTCCCCATCCTGAACCCTCCTCCCTCCTCCCTCCCCATACCATCCCTCTGGGTCGTCCCAGTGCACTAGCCCCAAGCATCCAGTATCGTGCATCGAGCCTGGACTGGCATCTCGTTTCATATATGATATTTTACATGTTTCAATGCCATTCTCCCAAATCTTCCCACCCTCTCCCTCTCCCATAGAGTCCATAAGACTGTTCTAAAAGCCTCCCAAGCGAGGCCCCGCAGGAGGATCCCGGCGGAGGAGGGAGCAGCACGCTGAGCTTCCGCAGAGGTGCGCGGAACCGAGGTCCTAGGGCTGCGCCTCCCGCTGGTGGGGCCTGGCACTTCGGGTTCCCTAACGCTCTCGCTCCCGCCGCGGGGCTCCCCCCCTTCCCTGGCCATGCGCCCCGGGTAGCGCGTCTGGGGCACAGAGCCCACCCTGCGGTTCCCGCCGCCCGCCCTAGCCGCCAGCGTGCTGCGCCCGCTACGGCTCCCGGCGCTCTCGAGGCCGCCCGTGGCTGCCAGCTGCCCTCCGAGTGGAGAACCCTGAGCGAGGGCTGCCGAGCTGAGCTGGCCGAGATCATCGTGCACGCCAAGGTGCTGGCGCTGCACGAGGAGGTACACGGCCTGTACAACTACCTGCCCTGGCAGTATGAGGCCAGCGACGCCGGGCTCTTCTACTCTGCTGAGATCGAGATGCTGTGCGACCAGGCATGGGGCAGCATGCTCGAGGTGCCCGGGGGCTCCAGGCTCAACCTCACTGGCCTGGGATACTTCTCCAGTCACTCCCACACCGTGGTCCAGGATTACTCCTATTTCTTCTTCCTCAGGTGAGCCTGCCAGCTCTCGCCCATACCATCCCTTCGGCCACTTGGCATGGCCAGCAGAGGTACTTTTATCCCCAGCAGGCTCAGGAACTCCTCCAGAATCCTGTCTGGGCGATGTTAAGTGATGCCCCGGTCTCCTTCCCATTTTCTGCTCTTTGGTGCTCCTCATGTTGAGTCTACAGAGATCTTGGGTGCCTCTGGCTAACACTGTTGGAAAAACAGGGATGGCTCCCGTGCTTGACCAGGGAAGAGTGTTTCAGGCCAAAGCTCAAGGTGGTTTCCAGCAACAAACAGCCCATTTTCAATAGCAGAGGTTTATGCGGGGAGTAATAGGGGAAGAAGGCCCTGGTCACAGTGCTCTCAGGAGTATGAAGGGCAATCGGACAGGAGCCCTCTCTGGCTGAGTTCCATGCAAGTTGGTCTGTGGTGCAGATGAGATTCCTGTGGATAAGAGTTCAGGCAATGGCATCTCCTGGAGTTTGAAATAAGAAAATGGAACCCGAATTGAGGTGGAATCCTTATAGAGGAGGAAAGCTATATTTTAAAGTGGATGTCGTGGGAGTTGTTTGGGATGGACAGTGGTCAAAACCAATCCAAACACCTTTGGAATCAGATGGTTGTTGGAATTCTGGCTCCATTCTTCCTGTCATTTTGAGCAAGTTACTGACCTTGTTAAGAACCTCAAGAGCCTCCCCTTCATAATGTGCCAAACAAGGTTGGTTGAGATTAAATCCTAGTAACTGATGCAGAACACCTGGTGCAGGTTAGATGAGGGATGTGTAGTTACTCAATCCTGCACACCTGCTTAAATGCCAAGATGGGACTGGTGTGGACAGCCCAGCTGTCCTCTTGTTTCACTCAGATTCACTCATATCAGCTGCCAGCAGACCTCAATGCCAGGCTCTTCCAAATAGCAAAAGTTTATAGAGGAAGGGCCTGGGGGCAGGGGCATTAAGGGATTGGGAAGGTGCTCACAGGGCTTTGAAGAACAGAGAGGTGAATTAGACCAGGCCTTGTCTGTTGGGAGACTCCTGGAATCTTGTGAAGTTCCATGAAAGTTTGTCGGGTGGTCACGACGAAATGCATGCAGATAAGGGTTCAGGTTATTGGCTCAACTGAAATTTACAATACAAAACAGCAAGTGGAACCCTAATGCATTGGTTCTCTCCAGCTCGAGGAGGAGGCTGATACAGAGGAACTGGGAGGAACCTCAAAATGGAATCTAATGGATAGTGATTGGACAATAAGTCCCATCTTCCCAGTATGTGGCATAGCATTAAGGATAGTTGGAATGGCCATGACCTTGGTCTACAGACTAACTCTGAGCTCTTGAGATTTCACATCACTGAGAAAGAAGACAGGTTCCACAGAGGGGCGTTCATAAGCTCACGGTAACACCTGTTTTCCATATTAAAGCCAGAATATCTAAGTTTAGAATACATGGCGTGCTTTTTGTTTGCTTGGGTGGTTTAGCCAGATTAAGTTGAATTAAAAAAAATACTGGAGAAGTTCAGTTTCTAAATATAACTGGCAAGGAATGAGGTAGTACCTTCTTGATATGGAGAAACTTAGATTTTTACATGTCTTTATTTAGGGAAACCAGCTCTAAAACTATTCATCAAGAAAACTTTATTTTCCAAAGTAAAAAAAGCCACAGTAATTAAGAAGACATTATTTTCTTTTCCGATTTTATAATGAAATACAGTTTTGTCCACTGGCTCTCTGGTGGTCAGCCAGCTCTTTCCTCTTTTTCTCTGACATATTTATAAAACGTTAGGGCAGAGATACAGAGTCAAATGGTAGTCTGACAAGATTTCTATTTCACAGGGCTGTGTTGCCCTGATGTGTGTTAACAACCACATACAAATCATTCCTCTGTTATTCTGGGCTCCTCGGAGAGAAGAACAGATTCTGATCAGTGTCACAGGAGAAAGTGTCAGTGGCGACTCCCTGGTGAGCTCCCAAATGCCTACTTTGGGCTGGAGTGCCGTTTCCATCTCTCATTTTCCTTCTCTTGACTTCTCTATCTTGCCAACAGGTACTTTATGCAGGGTTCTGTACAAATGTTAAGTTTTATACTGTGCTTACTCTTTGCCAAATACTTTACTCACTTTTAAAAAAATGCACTCTTTACACCACCATTAAACAAAGAAGGATGCTGTTTTCATCCTCGTTTTATAGATTGTACATTTAAGCTTAGAGAATTTAAGAAATCCATTGTGTGTCAAACAAGAGATAAGTAGCAGTGATAGGACTTGAATCTTGGGTCATTCCAATTGGCTTTCCTTTGCCCAGGAAACAAGGAGCACTCCACTAGGAGAAGGAAGATGGCTTGGGAGATACACAAATGTTCACCCGCACCCATCCCCCAATTCACATGTTTTGAAAAACTTAAGAATAGATACATGCAGTGTGAGGTAGAGAAACAATTAGAGAGAGTGACTCCTCTAATCTGAGCCGTGTAGATGTATAATTGGAAGTTCCATGTAAATCAGTGAAGATAGAATATGCTCTCACACTGCACAAAAATATCTCACAATGGTTTAAAGACTTAAACATAAGACATGATGCCATAAAACTCTTAGAAGAGAACATGGGCAAAATGTTCTCTGACATAAATTGGACCTTTTTTTTCTTAGGTCAGTCTCCCAAGGTAATAGAAATAAAACCAAATATGAACAAAGGGGACCTGATCAAACTTACAAGCTTCTGCACAGCAAAGAAAACCATTAAAAAAAAAAAAAAAAGACAACCTAAAAAATGGGAGAAAATATTTGCAACTGATGCAATAGACCAGGGCTTAATTTCAAATATACAGACCATACAATTCAACAACAACAATAAAAAAAACAATCAAAAAATGGGCAGAAAACCTTAATAGACAGTTCTCCAAAGAAGACATGCAGATGGCCAGTAGACACATAAAAATATACTCAGTGTTACTAATTCTTAGACAAATGCAAATAAAAGCTGCAGCCAGGTACCATCTCCTATCAGGTAGAATGGTTATCATCAAAAACAGAACAAATAGCAAATGTTGGAGAGAGTGTGGAGAAAAGGGAACCCTCCTACACTGTTGGGGGGAATGTAAGTTGGGGTAGCTACTATGGAAAACAATATGGGGGATCCTCAGAAAATTCATAGGTCCACCATATGACCCAGCAGTCCCCCTCATGGGCATATCCCTGGACAAAACTGTAATTCAGGAATATACATGCACCCCCATGTTCATAGCAGCACTATTCCCAACAGCCAAGATATGGAAACAGCCTAAATGTCCCTTGATAGTTGAATTATTAAAGAAAATGTGGTACGTATATATGAATATTACTCAGCCATAACAAGAAAGAAAGAATGCCATTTGCAGCAACATGGATGGAAATAGAGATAATTATACTAAGCAGAGTAAGTCACAAAGAGAAGAATAAATACCATATTATATCACTTATATGTGGAATGTAAAATATGACACAAATGAACCTATTTACAAAACAGAAACAGACTCATGGATACAGAGAATAAACTTGTGGTTGCCAAGGGCAATGGAGGGAGGGAGATGGATGGACTGGGTGTTTGGGATTGGCAGATGCAAACTGTTACATTTGGAATAAACAACAAGGTCCTACCTTAGCACAGGGAACCATATCCAATCTCCTGGGATAAACCATAATGGAAAAGATATTAAAAAAATGTATGTATATGTATAACTGAGTCACTTTACAGCAGAAATTAGCACAATATTGTAATTAAACTCTACTTAAAAAATAAAAAAGACGTTGTATAACTGGCAACACTGTCACAGTCTTCTGTTGACTCTCGATTCAAGATGGTAGACCCCATGGGTGTCCAGTCTATAGCTCTTGCCTCCTTTTTTTCCATTAGGATGGATGAGAACTATAACCTCTTGCCTCATGGAGTCAATTTCCAAGATACCATCTTTCCAGACACTCAAGAGAACACAAGGATGTTTCCTAGCCTTTTCCAGTTTTCAAAATCTTCACAAGGGCAGCAGCTGGCATCTTTCTCCAGTGACTGGGAGGTCCGAGAAAACACTAGGGTAAGAATTGGCTGTACCCTGTGCAAAATAATAAGATAGCTATGACTCATATGAATGTTGTGAGCAAGGGAGTCAAGAGTCCTCTTTCAAAGTCCAGATCAAGAAGTATTTTTCACCCTCTCCACAGCCCTCCCAGAAGTTGACAAGCGCTGCTCATAAACTCTGGAGTCCTCAGGCTGTACTGTGTGGCATGAGGTTCCTCAGAGTGAGGAACCTTCTTGTCCCCAGAGTGAGGGGACAAGATGGTCTGAAGGTTGACATGCTGTGCCTCAGTTTCCCCTTCTGTAAATTGGAAGCCATCGTAACATCTGTATCTCAGGGCAGATGCAACATGATTTAATTATGTAGGGAATGTCAATAGGTAAAGCCTTTAGTGAGGTGTTTGAGAGTAAGCATTCAATACACTGAGCTGTTATTGACTACTTCTGTTGTTGATTTCAAATACTTATGTATGTTTTTACTTGGCCCTGCTGGGTCTTAGTTGTGGCATGTGGGATCTTCAGTCTTCCTTGCAGCATGTAGGATCTTCAGTTGTAGCATGCAAACCCTTAGTGGCAGGATCTAGTTCCCATGGAACAGAAGGATCCGGATCACTCTAGGCATGAAGATAGAAAAGGCATCTTTCAGTGTGAAGCAGATGCCTGAGTTGTGGGGATATTTCGAGGACTATTGCTTTCTCTGTGCAGTGGCATTGTTGCAACTGAGCCAGGGGAGCAGGGAGACCATGGCCCATTGCTCCCAGTCTCCCACCAAGGTGTTTATAGGACCATGTGACAGACCACAGGAGACAGTTCTGATGTGGGTTAATGAACCAATGTGCATGTATTAGGTGGTTTCCTTCTTTCCCCCATCTGTGGTGCCCTTGGTGGGGGCGCTGTCTTTCCCTTGTCTGGTGGGTGGGCCTAGGGGAGTGGCCTTGTTCTTCCAAACCTCCTGCCCAGGGCTCCATGGCACCTGGAGGCTTTCTTCATGTTCTTTGCACAGAAACTGGTCTCATCGTGGGCAAGTACATCTGACTGAGGAAAAGTGTTGATTCTTCCTTTCCATACATTATCCAGGGTTCCTTCCTTCAGCCTGCCCTACTGACAGTTCTCAACTCCCTGACCCCTCTTCAAGATTTGCCAAAATTTTCTGAGTGCTTGTCATATATTTCACTCCCCACATGGATCTAAGCACCTTTCTTTCCCCCTGCCCCACTCTTTTTTTTTTTTTTTTTCCTACCCGACTCAATCTGTGCCAGCGCCCACTCCACATTGAACTGGACCCACCAAGTATAAGCCTGAGATCCCCAGCCTAGGTCAGACCAAAGCATGTTCAAATTAAATCTTTTTAGCCTTGGTCCTGTGGTTCTCCATTTTGTTGGATTTTTGTTTCATGTCCTAAATCCTTGGTAATAGTACATTGATGTCAAGAGATCAGATATTGATCCAAAAATTCCTCACAGCTGAGCCCCAAACTCTTTAGATATATAGCTGATTAGCCCTGTGGTCACACAATGAAGCTATTAACATTTTACTGCAATTAGATTTTCCATCATTTGAAACAAATAGAACAATGGAACTGTGGAAAATTGATTTAATGTGAAGGCAGTCCTATTTTGGGTGGTCAGATGTTGATCTTGGGGAGAATTCCTTTTCCCTTTCATCATCCTGGTCTCTTAGATAACAGAGGGTGGGTATGTGTGTTTGCACTGAGTCAGAAGCTTTTGGGGAAAGAGAATTAATTGTTCCAGGTTGCTGAACTGTTGCAGAGCCAAAATGAGGTGTTGATGGACTTTGTATGTATCACATCTTGGCTCCTTCTTCTGCCCACTTTGAAAGATACCACATCAGAGCTGAGTTAAATTAGCTAGTTCATTTGAGAATTTAGGTTTAAAATAAAAGTAAGGTGCCTGCATTTATATTTTATGATATTCCTTGAGAAATTTTTACTTTCTCTGCAGTGATTAAAATTGTTGTGAATTCAAGGTGTCAGAATTAGATGAAGAGTTATGGACAGTTACTTGTTCCTTTCTTGAAAAAAAAAAAAAAACTAAACTAAACTAAAATTTAAAATTATCTGCTTAAAACAAAACAAACAAACAAAAACTTACGTTCAGTTGCACTGGATCTTTGTTGCCATGAGGGCTTTTCTCTAGTTATGGCAAGCAAGAGCTGCTCTTTGTTGCAGTGCACAGGCTTCTTATTGCAGTAGCTTCCGTCATCACAGAGCACAGGCTCTGAGCACATGTGCTTCAGTAGTTGTGGGTTGTGGGCTCACTAGTTTTGGCACATGGGCCTAGTTGATCTGCAGCTTGTGGAATCTTCCTGGACCAGGGATTGAAGCAATGTCCCTGCTCTGGCAGATGGATTCCTATCCACTTTGCCACCAGGGAAGTCCTCTCTGCTTTTTCTGTGTGAAGATGAGTATCCTGCTTTCTCTCCTATGCAGGGTAAATAAATCATGTTACAACACAAACAGTCTGTTTTTCCTAAGGTGATGGGTCTTCCATCTTAGATGGGGTCAGAGGAGCTTGTTTGGGTCACCTTTTTATTCCAGTTAGACTCTTGCCAATGGGAACATGTGAATCCTTCATTTGTTCTGAGACCATTATGAATGGCCTTGGATGGTGCACATTACACAATTTCCCTATATCACATGCCGTATCTTAGATGACGATGAATTCAGGGGGCACACTGATGAATTCTCATCATTTCCACTGTTGCTGCTGCTCTTCTCTAAGTCCCCAGTCATCTCGAACAGTGTGTTTAGATCGTGGTCGTGAAGGGTGCATCTCCTCCTTCTCATTCTCTTGCAGTATCACATGAATCTGGGACTCTAGGGTCAGTCTGGAGGTTAAGAAATTGAACCAGAGGAAAAGCTGATGTAGGGAAACTTTTTGTGATACATACCCAGGACAGCCTGCAACTCCGTCCTCAGCAGCCAAATCCTCCCATTCTCTAATTCCATCCTTAGACATCCCACCACTCCCCCCTCCCCTCACCCCCACCCCCACCCCTTGCTTCAGTCAGTGGAAACATAAGCTTGCTTTCAAAAGTTTCCAGGGAATCAGCAGCACTCCTAACTGTTCAGCATCTCTCTGGTTCAGTATCATGGTGTTAATGGGGCCTCCGGGGATGTCTTTGGCAAGTTAGAGCATCCATCTCATTTTCTGGCAGGGTTCTCTCCATGCCAGCCAAGAACATTTTCCTTTGCTTTTTCCTTCCCTGCTGGGTGAGTGTAACAATCAAAACAAAAGTTGGCTGTTTTCCTCTCTCAGCAAGTCCTGTCCCCCGGGACCGCGACTCAGACTGACCCACACATACATCAATCTGACCTAGAGTGTCATGGGACTGACATAAAATCTGTGGAAGACCTCCTGTCATCTTTCTTTTCCCCCTTTTCAGAGTTGGGAAGGATGGTGAGGGAGGTGCCATCCTCATCAGGCAATCAGGATTGGCTGTGTCATTTTCAGAGGCATGACCTCAGGCAGAACCTT
Source organism: Bos indicus x Bos taurus (assembly GCF_003369695.1). Taxonomy (NCBI): domain Eukaryota; kingdom Metazoa; phylum Chordata; class Mammalia; order Artiodactyla; family Bovidae; genus Bos; species Bos indicus x Bos taurus. The sequence continues at coordinate 24,739 of NW_020867463.1, read as the reverse complement.
TAATTTCCCAAAACTTCAGTTTTATCCTTCCCTGATAGCTCAGTTGGTAAAAAATCTGCCTGCAATGTAGGAGACCCCAGTTTGATTCCTGGGTCAGGAAGATCTGCTGGAGAAGGGATAGGCTACCCACTCCAGTATTCTTGGGCTTCCCTTGTGGCTCAACTAGTAAAGAATCCCTCTGCAGTGCAGTAGACCTGGGTTCTATCCTTGGGTTGGCAAATCCCCTGGAGAAGGGAAAGGCTATCCTCTCCAGTATCCTGGCCTGGAGAATTCCATGAACTCTATAGTCCATGGTGTCACAAAGAGTCGGACACCACTGAGTGACTTTCATTTTCAAAACATATAAACTGTCTCAGGTTGTCCTAAGGACCCAATTAGATCATAGGATTAAAAGCACTTTGTCAGTTGTAAAGAGTGATGGACGGGTTTATGACTATAAATGGATAGTTAGAAAGTATGGCTTTAAAACTTAAAGATGATGAAACTTTTAAAAAGCTTCCTGTGTCTTCCCAGGGCAGTGGCAGTGGGAGCAATGGTGACAGGGTAGGTGGTGGAGAGGGGAATAAATGATGGGGAAGCTCTCATGTGTGTTGTAATTCATTCAACAGAATTTACTGTGTTCTGGTCACAGAGCACTTAAAAATTCATATACTGAGTTATAAACCATGTTCATGTGGATTCCCAAATCTGAAAGTATAAAATGGTAGTCAGTAGAGTTTTTTTCTCCCACCTCTGACACCCATCCACCCAGTTCCCACCTACCCTCCAAGTAACCACTGTTAATAGTTTCTTGTAAGCTTCCAATGAGTATTCTTGCCCAACAAACACTTCAGTCAAGATTCACTGTCTTCTTTAAGGGCATGGCAGCCCACTCCTATATTCCTGCCTGGAGAATCCCATGGACAGAGGAGCCTGATGGGCTTCAGTCCATGGGGTCACAAAGAGTCGACATGACTGTGTGACTAACACTCACTTTTGGTACCAGTGGCACTGCAATGTGCACATGTGGTTGTGCTCTGCTTTTTTCACAAGTGGGTACATGTAAGTAGACATGTAAGTTTCTATATCTAGACATGTATGTTGGTTTAAACAGCTGTGTCATATTCCATTGTATTAATGCCTTACTGTGTATTTAATCAAGTTCCCTGTTGATAGGTAATTACACTGTTTCCAGTCCATGGATATTACATGGAGTGTGGACATGTATGACATTATATCAATACACACCTCATTTTGTGAAATTGTTGAGTCCAGTCTTTAGCAAGTGACTGTTGAGTGACTGCCATGAGGCAGCTGCTGTGTTAGATGCCAGAGTTTCAATGTTGAGAAAAAATTTTAGAATATAATAATAATATATTTATAAAAATATAAATTTTAGAGTATAATTAGTTTATATTTTATCTAAAAGCTCATATTATATTTACATTTTTTTTTAGTTTTTTTTTTGTTGTTGTTATTGTTTAGAGGTACTTTCTTGTTGACAAGCTTGTGACAGATACAATATAGCAGTTTTTAACTTATACTAAACCTAGGCACTAGGAAAATTTTGTGCTTAATGTTAATGACTTTTAGATATGTCTATAGTAGAGTAGTTAAAAAAAATACTAGATATTTAATATTGACTATTTCCCAGTTCACGTGAATCTGAAATTCATTTAGGTCAATGCTTTCTTATATTTCCAACTGTTTGATTTGTAAGAGCTTCCTTTCTTGAGACCATTTAAATAAGAACTCAGAACTTGAGCAATATTATCAAAAAACAGAAGACTCACACTGAGACATACATAAATCCAGACAGACAGACAAGGGATCTTCTAGTTTTCCACCTGAGATTTAAAAAATATCTTTGAGCTGCTTTTTTTTAGGGGGGTGAGGGTGGGGGGAGGTGGGTGGTGGAAAGAATACTGGAGTGGGTTGCCATTCCCTTCTCCAGGAGATCTTCCCGACCCAGGGATTGGACCTAGGTCTCCCACATTGTAGGCAGACACTAGGGAAGTTGTTGAATTCTGTGGCAAGGATTAACTTCAAGCGTTGCCCTAGGCAGGCCTTTGTAACAAGCTAATTGTTTTTCATTGCATATGCAAAAGAACCAACTTTACGGTTTCCAAGTAAAAAAGAAGTTTCCTTGTAACCAATTTTGTCTGGTTCTATAGAATATCATGGCGGTCCTAGGTCGGGTCATCTTTCCTTTCTGTAGTCATAGTTTTATCCCTGAATCATAGACAGATCAGCTGATAAAAAGCTTGGATTGTCTCTGTGGGGTGGATTTGCTTGTCCTTGTATTTCACCTGGAGCAGTAGCGAGGCCCGCGTGCCTCTCCTGGAAGTGGGCATGGGGGCGAGGTGCACCAGGAGTGCGTGTTGGGGTGGGGGTGGGGGGCACTGGGAGCGCATCCGGGGCAGGGGGTCACAGTTGTGCTCTCAGGGGTAGCCATTGCGGCTGGGAAGGCCCATTTCGTGCACTCCTGGGTCCCCAGGGATCGGCATCCAGTGAGCAGAGTGGAGGGGTGCGGACCACAGGTAAGGGAACTGAGATTCGGTGGAGCAGGGAACTACGTATTCTGCCCTCTCTGTTGGCACAGTCTCGGAGCCCCCTAACCTGGTGGTCGCGAAAAGGCCTCGCCTTTGGAGTCAAGGCCTTTACTTACCGCTTTACCCCTTCGCATAAAGCTCAGACCCCTGTGGATTTTCTAAAGCAGCTTAGTGCCTGCTGGAAGTCCAAGGGATTTATCCTTCCTGGTGATTTCACCTGCGGGGACTTCATAACCCTTACTCTGGCTGGCTGGCCCAGCCCTGCTTCTGCCGCTTTGCAGCCCAGTGGGCCCTTGACCACCTGCTGGAATGGGAAAGGGAAGGGGCCACCAATTGCACCCTAGAAATATAGTAGGGTGGATGGATTTAAACATCTGGTGGCCACCCAGGCAGAAAAAGAAGGGAGGAGGGCACCTTGCTGCCATTTCATGGTGGAATCTGTGGCTGTCCTGCTGAGAGGGGGCCTTTCCATGGGGACCCTGTGCAATAAGTTTGGGGTTTGGGAACTGAATAATTAGAATGTGTAAAATTTTTAAATTATGTGGTGCTTTAATTAAAAGAAAAAAAAAAAAAGCTCCAAATTCTTTGCAAATTGAGGTCTAAAAATTGAAGGCCTATTTTCCTTCCACTGTGGCATTCTATAAAGAAATGTGTGTTTTTTTAAGAAAAGAGTCAGAAAAGTGAGGGAAACAGAAAACCAAGAAGTGTCCCTGTAGTTTGGTGAAGGCCTTAGGAGGTCACTTGTAAATACTGCTGACTGTCTGGAGGCAGTCTCTTCCTGTGGCTGATGGGCACAGAGCTATGCAGGCTTGTCCTTTGTATGGATGTTCTTGTTGGTGGAAATCTGGCTTGGATCCATCTCCTGATGTGTAAGAATTTCCCAGACTAGACCCCTAGGCAAATCCCGCAGGGCCAGGAGCTCCTTCCTTCATTGTATCTGTTTGACTAAAAACCAGCAATGACATATTTTCTTTCAATCTGGTCTCTCATCCAGGCCTTGGAGTAATATTTCCCCCTCCCCCTCAATGGGTTCCAGGGATGAATTATAGTCAGTTGTCCATGATTTTGCAGATGAGGAAACTGAGAGCCAGAGAGGGTGGAGGACTGTCCAAGGGAGAATGGGATATCCTTCCAGGAACCCTGGCTCCTGGGTTTTTAATGAGCTTCCCACCCAGCATGGTCATTAATTGGCAAGTGTTGACATTGAGAATAAACTATTGGTGGAAATGTAAAAGGCTTTTTTAAAGAATGTGCCTACCAGCTGTGCATCTTATGGAGTATTTTCATTGTACTCCCCAACCCTTGGAAAGTGCTGGGCACAGGGCAGATGCTTCATCATTTTTATTGAATAACTTCAATTTCACATAATTATACCCATATTGTCAGCAATACTATGAGGTATATTAGAACAGTGATTGTCACAGTTGGTACTTCACATATCAGTAAAGAAATAAAACATTTTATTAGGAAGATGAAGAGAATTTCTAAGTTTTAAGTTTATCCCACTAGGATATTTAAAAAAAAAAAATGAAACAAATCTCTCCCTTCATCACCAAGGCTATCGGAGGTCTGTTAAGGACTCCACGCAAGGGAGGTTCTACCTCTTGGAACACCCCTGCTTCAGCATCTCCCTAAGCCAGCAACCTGGGACAGTTGAGTACACTTGAAGTTCCTTCCTTGACCTAGGGAGTTTTTTTGGAAGACAATTTTTTGACAGACAGGGGTGGGGGAAGGTTTTGGGATGTTTCAAGTGCAGTCCATTTACTGGGCACTCTATTTAGACTTTTGTTCCCTGGTGGTTCTGTTGGTAAAGAGTCTGCCCGCAGTGTGGGAGACCCGGGTTCAGTCCCTGGGTGGGGAAGATCTCCTGAAGGAAATGACAGCCCACTCCAGTATTCTTGCCTGAAGAATTCAATGGACTGAGGAGCCTGGTGGGCTACAAAGGGCTGGACACCGCTGAGTGACCGAACACCTATTTCTAGTATGATTTCATCAGTCCCACCTCAGATCATCAGGCATTAGATCCTTGAGGTTGGGGGCCCCTGCTTTAGTTCCCTCTTTCATCTTTTACACAGCTCCAGCCTGCTTCCTCCCCTCTTCCACCTGCAGAACTACCTACCAGGCTTCTCTGAGTGTGACTAAGAGTCTCCTTCCCTCACTTCCTTTCCTCTGAGTCCCTTCTCCTAACTGGATTTCCCTGATCTCCTTTTAGGCACTTTTGCCCCAGGTGGTGCTAGTGGTAAAGAACCTCCCTGCCAATGCAGGAATCCGATCCCTGGGTTGGGAAGATCCCCTGGAGGAGGGCAGGGCAATCCACTCCAGTATTCTTGCCTAGAAAATTCCCATGGACAGAGGAGCCTGGTGGGCTCTGACAGTTAGACGTGACTGAAGTGACTTAGCACAGCATACCAGAGGACCTTAGCACTGCAGACTCACATGATGGTTCTGGCTCTTTGGAGTCCCTTGTCATTCCACGTGTATGTTATTTTCAGCTTGTGTATTGCTTCCTAAAGGCCCTGAGAGGGTAATAGGCAGGAAGGCTGGGGGTCTCCAGACAGAGGGAATAGGCTGTAAGTGTCAGATGATTTTTTCTATCTCTCTAGTGTTACATTTTTTCCCCTTCTCCATACAAATTTATTTTTTTTTCCCCATACAAATTTAAAAGGATGTTTCTCTGAAAATTCTGTGTTGCCGTGATGATTCATGGCTCCACCTGAACTTAACTTTTCTCAAAACTTGAGCTAAGCAATGCATTTTTTCGTAAGGAACTGCTTGTCTTAAGCTATGTTAATATACTACGTATTTCCGCTAGACTCTGTCTTCAGGTCGGTTCCCCCTAAAGGCTCAGAACTGACTTGACAAACCAGTATGTCTTACTCATACCTTGTTCTCCTAATCTATGTTAATGAAATGATATATTTGCCTGGAAATCTGCCTTTCTTCAAGATTCATGTCAATCATTTTATGGCCCAGGATGACTCACCTGCTGCCAATGTTATCTCAATGCATGTTGTGGGTGACAGGCCTGGTGCCATTCTCTGAGACATTGCCTTTCTTTCCTTAGCAGACTGCTAGTGGCTGTATTGGAGAAGGCAATGGCACCCCACTCCAGTACTTTTGCCTAGAAAATCCCATGGACAGAGGAGCCTGATAGGCTGCAGTCCATGAGGTCACTAGAGTCGGACACGACTGAGCGACTTCACTTTCACTTTTCACTTTCATGCATTGGAGAAGGAAATGGCAACCCAGTCCAGTGTTCTTGCCTGGAGAATCCCAGGAATGGGAAGCCTAGTGGGCTGCCATCTATGGGGTCTCACAGAGTCAGACATGACTCAGGTGACTTAGCAGTGGCTGTATAATATCTGTCTAAAGACCAGCAGGGGGTATTCTTACTGCGCACATCTGAAGTCTATATCAGCAGCTTTCTCTGTCTCTTTTATACTTTAATAAAACCTTATGAGACAAAAGCTCTGAGTGATCAAGTCATATTGGATCTTCATTTCAGATTGAAGATGCATTCCATGGTATTGCCATTTTAAGTCTTTCCATCACTATGGGATATCTGTACATATATTCAGGATATTTTTTCAGCAATCGTGTATAATTTCCAGTGTGCCAGTCTTGTCATCCTCGTTACATCCATGGCAAAGTATTTTATTAATGTTGACATTATTAAAAGGGAATTGTTTTTTTTATATTCCTTTTCAGATTATTATTTGCTAGTGTATACAGATAAAACTGTGTAATCATTCATTTTTATCAGTTTGGACAGCTTGATAATTGTCTTTACTTTCTCATACTTTAAGATTATCCTGTCTCATATATGTACTGCCTCACCCCTAATCTCAGTCATTAATTCAAAGAACTTCTGTCCTTTTATTTCTTTTAACATTGAATTATTTTTGACTATGCTGGGTCTTCGTTGCTAGATGTCTAGTTGTAGTGAGCAGAGGCTGCCCTCTAGTGGCGGTGCCATGGATTCTTCTTGCAGCAGTTTCTCTGCAGAACTTGGGCTCTGGAGCATGCAAGTACTTCAGTAGTTGTATGGGGGCTTAGTTGCCCCTGGGCATGTGGAATCTTCTAGCACCAGGGATTGAAGCCGTGTTCCCTGCATTGGTAGGCAGATCCTTTACCACCAGACCACCAGGGACATTTCCTATTCCCTTTCATTAGAGAATGATATGCAAAACATACATGTAAGAGCTAAATATGCTCAGATGACAATATTCAGAAATATATACATGTATTCCAGCTTACCTTTGAACATATTCATTTAAAGGTAATTTGTGATGATGTCTCCATGGATCTTGGAACCTTTCCTTTTGTTTCTCCGTAACTTCCCATTCCAATGGTAAGATACCTGGCGTCCACCACCTGTCATGTATAGAATTCAGTGCTTGTCCCATGTGGTTACTGAAAAAAACTGTCAGACTGTCTTCCAAAGGGGGCCGTGCATGCATCCCACCAGTATCTTGAGTATGTTTCTGTAGGATAGTTTACTATCAGTATACCCTCCGTGGCCAGGTGTCTATTTCAATCTTTACCAATTATGAATGGGCTTGTTTGCTCTAGTGTTCTTGGACAATTTGAGTACAGATTCTTTGTCAGATATGCATTTTTAAGGAAAACAATTGTATTTATTTTTGGCTGTGTTGGGTCTTTGTGTGTGGGCTTTTCCCTAGTTCGGGTGAGTGTGGGCCATAACTAGTGGTGTGCAGGCTTCTCACTCCAGTGGCTCCTCTTGTTGTGGGGCACAGGCTCACGGGCTTCAGTGGTTGCAGTATGTGAGCTTGGCATTGTGTCTTCCAGGATCTAGATAACAGGCTCAGCAGTTGTGGCACATGGGCTCCATAGCATGTGGGATCTTCCCATAGCAGGGATCACACCTGCATCTCCAGCACTGGCAAGCAGATTCTTTACCACGGAGCCACCAGGGAAGCCCTCAGGCATATTTTTGATTCTAGTTTTCCACACATGTACCTGGTGAGAGAGGCCAAGATCAAGAGGCCTGGCTACTGGGAGTCCTCAGCCACAGTTCTGGCTGTGCCATCCAAAGCTCTGGGGGCTTTGGCAAGCACCTCAGCTTCCCTGGGACTGTTTCCTCCCCTCAGAAATGCCCTGCTGTTGGACTGTAGCCCACCAAGCGTCTCTGTCCCTGGGATTTCTGAGGCCAGAATACTGGAGGGGGTGCCATTGCCTTCTCTACAAGGTAGCATTTGGATGATATTTTCTCCTGGATTGTGGTTTTGATGAAGGAAGGAAGATCCCTTCCAGGGCTTGAGAGTGGATTCTTGTCTGACACTTGGAAACAAATTGTCTGAGGAGAGGAGTTCCGTCCAAGTGAGAGACTTCATTGGGAAGGACTGTCGGGGCAGAAGGCAGGAGGGTGAGGGAAACGGAGAGAACTGCTCTGCCACGTGGCTCACCCTCTCAAGGTTTATGGCCATTGGGTTAGTTTCTGGTTTGTCTCTTGCCAGTCATTCTGAACCAGGATCCTTCCTGGGGGCACACACATCACTCAGCCAAGATGGATTCCAGCGAGGAGGGTCCTGGGAAGTTGATAGGACCTCTGGACTGCAGTCTTCCGTCTCTTTTTGACCTCTCCAGAATCCTGGTTGGTGGTAGCTTGTTAGTCCCTTGTTCCTTACCAGGACCTCCTGTTGTAAGATGACTCCTGCAAGTGTTTTCTCTTCTCTGTTGCCTGGCAAGGGTGGGTGGTCAGTGGTTCATTTAACAGTTTTCTTTTGGTTCTCTCGAATAAGGTCCTTCACAGAGTAAATGTATAAAATTGTAAAAGTCAATGTTTTAAATAATTTTATTCCTAATTTGGTAAGTTGGATTTTTTGTTGTGTGTTATAACTCATCACTAGACCAAAGGTCATGTAGATCTTTTGTTGTTCTCTAAAATTGTATAGTTTTTTAAATATAATTATGGTGTTAGTTGCAAAGTTTGTGTTTCTGTTCATTTCACTTTTTTTTGACAGTTATTTATTTTTAGTTGATTGATCATTGCTTTACAATATTGGTTCGATTTGTCATACATCCTCATGAATTAACCATAGGTGTACGTGTGTCCCCTCACTCTTGAATCTCCCTCCCACATCCCATCCATCCCCACCTCTCTAGCTAGGTTATTACAGAGCCCCAGTTTGAGTTCCCTGAGTCATACAGCAAACCCCCACTGGTTGTCTATTTACAAATGTTGGTGTACATGCATACACGCTGCTCTCTCCATTCATCTCACCCTCTCCCTCTTGTTCCCCACCCTTGTCCATAAGTCTGTTCTCTATGTCTGCATCTTTGTTGCTGCTATGTGAACAGATTAATCAGATCCATCCTTCTCAATTCCATGTTTTTCTCTTTCTGACTGACTTGCCTGTTTAATACACTCTAGGTTCATCCCCTTAATTAGAACTGACTCAAATGTGTTCCTTTTTATGGCTGCATTCCATACAGGCTCTGATTGTTCCTTAGCCATGTTTTGAGGAGGGTCATGGAGCTACTTTGCTCCATTTCAGTTTGGATTTCCAGTCTGAGTGCTCACAGCAGAGCTGCTTCTGGGTGAGCCCTCTGAGGTCTGTGAGCACCGGGCTGCCCGCTCTTCTCTGGAGGCCCGCAGGGGGCGCCAAAACCCCCTCTGACCCACGGGCGCAGGATGCTTTGCCTTCAGACTGGGCTCGGCGACCAGCTGGCAGCAGTTTTGTTTCCTCAGGGCTTGGGCTCCTGGGTAATGGGGCTGCGTCCCAGCTGAGAGGAGCGGGGTTGCCTCAGTGCCCACCAGCAGGGTGGCGCTGCAAGAGGGAAAAATGACGATGAAGTAAATGTTTCCTATGTCCAGCTGAGCGCTGACCAGAGGTCCATCTCAGGACTCAGTGGGGGAAAGAGCTCCATATGCAAAAAGACGGGTTTTCTGTTTGATTTCTGTTAGATGATCTAGAGGATGACCTACACTGATGTCCTTCCGAGTAGGTGGCCAGTTTTCCTGTCACTGTTTCTTAAGAAGACTGTCCTTTCCTCTTCGCTTGTTCCTGGTTTGATTTTCATGAACTGACCACGTACATGTGGGTTCATTCCTGGGCTCTCTATTCTTTCCATGTGTCTGTGTTCCTGCCAGTTCCTCACTGTGGTGGTTACTACAAGTTTGTGATGTAGTTTGAAGTCAGAGAGGAAGACACCTCCAGCTATGTTCTTCTTTATCAGAGTCTTCTTGGCCATTTAAGGTTCTGTTCAATATTAGCAGCCTAATATTAGGAATATTTCTATTTCTGTGAAAAAGGCCATTGAATATTATTTTGTGATTGCAGTCAGTGTATTTCTTGATGGCTTTGGTTGGAATGGACATTGTCATTCCTCATTGTTCCAGTGCATGAGCTTGGAATAGTTTTCTGTTTATTTGTGTTTTCTTTGGTTTCTTCATCAGTGCTTTCTAGCTTTCTGACTACTGGTCTTTTATGTCCTTGATTAAGTTTGTTGCTAGATGTTTTATTCTTTTGGATGCAATAATAAGTGGGATTTTCTTCATTTTTGTTTCTGATTGTTATTAGTGTGTAGAAACACAAATGATTTTTGTATATTGACTGGGATTGTACGTTGTAGTATTTTATATGATTGTAAATTGATCGGAAATTATTCAACTTTACTGAATATAGTCTAACAACTGTTTGTGAAGTTATGGGGAAACTTTTATTTGTAAAATCTGTTTCTCCTACAATAGGTCATCCAGAGGACCCAAGGCATGGTGGTTACTAATAGACTTCCCACAGTACTTCTTCATTCCATGTGCACTCCTTGAAGGGCAGTGAGCATCAATCACAGCTTCCCTTGAACTTCGTCTGGGTAAGTCTTGACCTCTATAGGAAAGTTTCATGCCTGTCTAATCTGATTTTCTTTTACGGTATTGACTTGTTTGTTTTGAGACATAATTTACTTTCCAGGAATTTAAAATGTACAGAAAACACCTAACAATGGAAAAAGTGCTCGCATTTGCCACATCATCTGAAATACTCTATGTGTTTTATCCAAAATGGGTGCATGCTCCAGCAAAACCTGCACATAATCTCCAAAATCAGGAAATCATATGGTTTGTACAGTATAATGTAATCCACAGCCTCACTTACATTTCAGCAATTGTTCAATTGTATGAATATATCTTTTCTTCCCATACTTTTTTTTTTTTCTTTTTAAGAGTGTTACTGAGATTTTCAGTGATTTGGGAAAACTTGATGGATTTAAAGCAGACATGGTGAATATGGGATCCGCGTGGCCTTTTTTATATGGATATTTTTCACTGAAAATGGTTTTAATGTTTATTCATATTTATTCATGATACTTGGGGTTCCATTGGAATCGGTGCAGGGGCATAAACCTTATGTTAAGTGGATGGGGAAATCGGTGTCTTTGGCATTGTGGCACGACCCATGAGGGTTCCTGTCGAGTTTCAATGTGAGACTGGCCTCCTCTTGAGGTGCGACGGGAACTTCGGGATTCCTTTCCAGACAAAGCAGAGGAATCGACCCTCATCTCGAGATGAGGAGGGGCAAAGGGGCTCAGATTGAGGTGTGCCAGGAAAATCGGTGTTCCGCTTGAGTGGGGATGGGTATGTCGGGGAACTTCTTGAGTTTCATAAAGGGTGTTGAGTACCGTTCCGAGTTTCAAGAGGGAATGTGGGACTTCTCTTGAGATGCTGCAGTGGGAAAGGGCCTCATCTTGCGTTTAGGGGAGAATCCCTTGGTTTTCCTCGAGGCTTGGCGGGAAGTTTGGGGTTCCTATCAAGTTGCGACGTGGACCTCAGGGTCCTGCTCATATTACCTCAGGGAAGTCAGGTCTCATTTTGAGTTGTGACAGGCACCACGGGATTCCACGCAAGTCACTGCAGGGGAAATAGGCCTCATCTAGACTTGGGTCCAGAAACTCTGTGTTCCTCTCCAGTGGCGACAGGGATCTCTGGGTTGCATTCAAGGTTCACCTGGGGAGTCAGGCCTTGTCTCGAGTTGAAGCTAAGCACTCTGCTCTCCTCTCCAGTTTCGACCAGTACTCCTGGAGCCCTTTGAGTGGCCTAAAGGGAGTCAAGCCTTTGAGAGGGAACTCGGGATTGCTCTTTAGGTCCTGCAGGAAAAGAAGGGCCTCATCTGGCGATGACTGGGAAATCTCGTGGTTTTTCTCGAGTTGTGGCAGGAGTTGAAGCAAAGCACTCTGCTCTCCTCTCCAGTTGTGACGGGTATCTCCTGGAGCCCTTTGAGTGGCCTAAAGGGAGTCAAGCCTCCTATGAAGCTTTGAGAGGGAACTAAGGATTGCTCTTTAGGCCCTGCAGGAAAAGAAGGTCCTCATCTGGCAATGACGGGGGAATCTCGTCGTTTCTCTCGAGTTGCGGCAGGAGGCTTGAGATTCCTCTCCAGGTACCATGGGGAACTCAGTCATCCTCTCATGTTTTCTCAGGGAGTCAAGTTGCCATTCGAGTTGTGAGGGCAAGCGCAGGAGTGATCTGGAGTCAAGGCAGGGTATCAGGCTTCAATTCGCATGGAACGGGGAATCTCAAGGTGTTTCTTAAGTTGTGGCAGGAAATGTCGCTCCCTCGAAGTCCAATGAGGACTTGAGGCAGCCTCTCATGTTGTCTCTGAGAAGTCAGGAATCCTTTCACGTCGTGAGGGGCCTCTGGGGATTCCTCTCCAGTTGGTGCAGGCGACTAGGGCCTCATCTCAAGTTGAGGTGTGATACTAAGGGTTCCTCCTCAGCTCTTACAGGGATCTCAGGGGTCCTATGGAGATTCCACTGGGGAAGCAGACATTGTCTCGTGTTGGGGCATGGAACTCCGCTTCCCGCTTGAGGAGGAAAAGGGGTGTCAGGCCTCCTGTCTTGTTGAGGTAGGGATCAGGGGCTATTTTTAGAGGCACCACAGGTCTCTCAGTCCTCCCTTCATGTCGTGAGGTGACATTCGTGCTGTAGAAGGGGAATGAGGCCATATCTTGAGTGTACGGGGACATTGGGGTCTTTTTGAATGGTGGCACGACCCCTGGAGTTCTTCTCCAGTTTCAAGGTGAGACCAGCCTCCTCCTGAAGTGCGATGGCAATATTGGGATTCCTTTGCAAACAAAGCAGGGGAATGGACCCTCATCTCGAAATGAGGAGGGGAAACCTGGGCTCTTCTTGAGTTGTGGCGGGAAACTGAGTGTTCCTCTCGAGTGGAGTCGGGTATGTCAGGGAACTTCTTGAGTTGCCTAAAGGTTGTCAAGTACCCTTTTGGGGCTCAAAAGGGAAGGTTGAATTTCCCTCTAGACGCTGCAGTGGAAAGGGGCCTCATCTCGGGTTGAGGGGCAAAATCTCCTGGGGTTTCTCGAGTCGCGGCAGGAAACTTTGGGTTGCTCTCGAGTTGCGACAGGGACCTCAAAACCGCTCGTGTTGCCTCAGGAAAGTCAACTCACCATTCAAGTTGCAAGGGACCTCTCGGGATTCCTCTGCAGTCGGTGCAGGGGCATATGGCCTCATCTCGAGTTGAGGCCGGAACCTCAGGGTTCCTCTCCAGTTCTGACATGGATCTCGGGGTTCCAATGGAGTTTCAACAGGGGATCAGGCCTCGTCTCGTGTGGAGACATGGAACTCCACTTCCCTCTCGAGATTTCAAAGAATGGACCTGTCAAGTGGACCTAGGCATCTGGGGCTTTTTCTCGAGGTGCCATGGGGCTGTCACACCTCCCTTCATGTTTTGAGTCAGTCCTTGGGGTTCCAGTCGAGTCAGTGCAGGGGAATAAGGCTTATCTGGAGTGGCTGGTGAAATCGGGGTCTTTTCCAATTGAGGCATGTCTCCTGGGGATGCACTCGAGTTTCAAGGTTAGACCAGCCTCCTCTTGAGGGGCAACGGCAACATCGGGATTCCTTTCCCAATGAAGCAGGGGAATCGACCCTCATCTCAAGTTGTGGAGGGGGAAAACAGGGCTCTTTTGAGTTGTGACATGAAACTCGGTGTTGCTCTCGAGTGGGGATGGGTATCTTGGGGACCTTCCTGAGTTGCATCAAGGGTGTCAAATACCCTTTCACGTTTCAAGAGTGAACGTGGGGTTTCTCTCGAGACACTGCTCTGGAAAAGGGCCTCATCTCGCATTGAGGGGAGAATCTTGTGGTTTTTCTCGAGTTGTGGCAGGAAGCCTGGGGTTCCTCTCGAGTCGCAAGGGGGACCTCAGGGACCCGCTCATGTTGCCTCAGCGAAGTCAGGTCTCTTTTCGAGTTTCGAGGGGCACATCGGGATTCCTCTCGAGATGCTGCCTGTGAATAGGCCCGTGTCTAGAGTTCAGTCGGGAAACTCAGTGTTCCTCTCTGGCTGCGACACGAATCTTGGGCTTCCTATCAAGATTCAACTAGGGAGTCAGGCCTCGTCTGGTGTTGAGACATGGAACTCGGCATTCCTCTCGAGTTGTCAAAGGGCTGTGAGGCCTCCGATCGAGTTCAGGCAGGGAATTTGGGCTTTTTCAAGAGGATAGGCAAGGCCGACAGGCCTCCCAATCCTGTCGTGAGAGGATACTCAGTGTTTCATTGGAGCCGGTGTGGGGGAATCAGGACTTATCTGGAGCTAAGGGGAACTCTGTCCTTTTTCCTTGTGGCAGGATCTGTGGGGTTCCACTCGAGACTCAGTTGATGACACAGACCTCCTCTTGTGGTGCGAGGGGAAGCTGGGATTCTTCTTGAGTTGAAGCAGGGAATGGGCTCTCATCTCCAGATGAGGTGGGTCACACGGGGCTCTTCTCGAGTTGTGGCAGGAAACTCGGCTTTCATCTCGAGTTGTGACGAGGATCTCTGGGCCCCCTTGAGTTGCATGAAGGGAGTCAAGCCTCCTCTCGAGTTTTGAGAGGGAACTCGGGATTGCTCTCGAGGTGCTGCAGGAGAAAAGGGCCTCATCTTGCGTTAACTGGGGAATCTCGTGGTTTGTCTTGAGTTGTGGCGGGAGGCTTGGGATTCCTCTCCAGGTACCACGGGGAACTCAGGCAGCCTCTAGTGTTGCCTCTGGGAAGTCAAGTCTCCATTCGAGTTGCAAGGGCGAGCATGGGGGTGCTTTGGAGTCACGGCAGGGGAATCAGGCCTCAATTCACATGGAAGTGGGAATCTCAAGGTGTTTCTGAGTTGCGGCAGGAAGTGTGGATTCCCTCGAGTTGCCACGGGGACCTGAGAGAGCCTCTCATGTTGTCTCCGGGAAGTCAGGAATCCTTTCAAGTTGTGAGGGGCCTCTGGGGATTCCTCTCGATTTGGTGCAGGTGACTAGGGCCTCATCTCGAGATGAGGCGGGAAACTCAGGGTTCCTCTCCAGTTCTGACAAGGATCTCAGGGTCCCTCTGGAGATTCCACTGAGCAGTCATATGTCATCTTGTGTTGGTGCATGGAACTCCTCTTCCCACTCAAAGTGGAAAAGGGGTGTGAGGCCTCCTGTCAAGTTGAGGTAGGGATCATGGGCTAATTCTAGAAGCGCCACGGGGCTCTCAGTCCTCCCTTCATGTCGTGAGTTGATACTCGGGGTGACATTCGCGTCTTTGCAGGTGAATGAGGCCATATCTTGAGTGGACGAGGACATCGGGGTCTTTTCAATCAGTGGCACGACCCCTGGAGTTCCTCTCGAGTTTCAAGGTGAGACAGGCGTCCTCCTAAGGTGCAACGGCAATGTCAGGATTCCTTTGCAGACGAAGCAGGGAAATGGACCCTCATCTCGAGATGAGGAGGGGAAACTGGGGCTCTTCTTGAGTTGTGGCGGGAAGCTCCGTGTTTCTCTCCAGTGGAGACGGGTTTGTCGGGGAACTTCTTGAGTTGACTAAAAGGTGCCAAGTACCCGTTCGAGGCTCACGAGGGAAGGTGGGATTTCTCTTGAGATGCTGCAGTGGAAAGGGGCCACATCTCAGGTTGAGCGGAGAATCTCCTGGGGTTTCTCCAGTCGTGGCAGGAAATTTGGGGTTCCTCTCGAGTTGCGACCGGGACCTCAAACCCACTCATGTTGCCTCAGCAAAGTCAAGTCTCCATTCGATTAGCAAGGGCCTCTCAGGATTCCTCTCCAGTCTGTGCAGGGGCATTCGGCCTCATCTCGAGTTGATGCCGGAACCTTAGGGTTCCTCTCCAGTTCTGACATGGATCTCTGGGTTCATATGGAGTCTCAACAGGGGAGTCAGGCCTTGTATCCTGTGGAGACATGGAACTCTGCTTCCCTCTTGAGGTTTGAAAAGTGTCAGGCTTCCTGTCGATTGGCCCTAGGAGTCTAGGGCTTTTTCTCAAGGTGCCACGGGGCTGTCACACCTCTCTTCGTGTTTTGAGTCGATCCTCAGGGTTCCAGTCGAGTCAGTGCAGGGGAATCAGGCTTACCTGGAGTGGCTGGGGAAATCGGGGTCTTTTTGAATTGAGGCATGACTCCCAGGGATGCGCTTGAGTTTCAAGGTGAGACCGGCCTCCTCTTGTGAGGCAATGGCAACGTCGGGATTCCTTTTCCGACGAAGCAGGGGCATCGACCCACATGTCGAGTTGAGGAGGAGGGAAATGGGGCTCTTCTTGAGTTGTGGCATGAAACTCGGTGTTCCTCTAGAGTGGGGACTAGTATCTCGGGGACCTTCCTGAGTTGCATCAAGGGTTTTCAAGTACCATTTCATGTTTCAAGAGGAAACGTGGGATTTCTCTCGAGACACTGCTCTGGAAAAGGGCCTTATCTCGTGTTGAGAGGAGAATCTCGTGGTTTTCCTCGAGATGCTGTGCAAAGCTTGGGTTTCTCTCGAGTTGTGATGGGAACCTCAGGGACCTGCTCGTGTTGCCTCAGCGAAGTCAGGTCTCTATTCAAGTAGCGAGTGGCATGTCGGGATTTCTCTCGAGTTGCTGCCCGCGAATAGGGCCGTGTGTAGAGTTCAGTAGGGAAACTCAGTGTTTTTCTCCCACGGCGACAGGGATCTAGGGCTTCCTATCAAGGTTCAACTAGGGAGTCAGGCCTCGTCTGGTTTTGAGGCATGGAACTCTGCATTCCTCTCGAGTTGTCAAAGGGGTGTCAGGCTTCCGGTTGAGTTCAGGTGGGGAATTTGGGCTTTTTCAAGAGGATAGGCAGGGCCGACAAGCTTCCCAATCCTGTTGTGAGAGGATACTCGGTGTTCCATTGGAGCCGATGGAGGGGAATTAAAACTTATCTGGAACTGAGTGGGAGCTCAGCATCCTTTTTCCTTGCAACAGGATCCACCAGATACACTCGAGATTCAATTGGTGACACAGGCTTCCTCTTGTGGTGTGAAGGGAAGTTGGGATTCCTCTTGAGTTGAAGCAGGGAATGGGCCCTCATCTCCAGATGAGGTGGGACACACGGGGCTCTTCTCGAGTTGTGGCGGAAAATTGACTTTCATTTTGAGTTGTGACGGGGATCTCTGGGCCCCCTTGGGTTGCATGAAAGGAGTCAAGCCTCCTCTTGAGTTTTGAGAGGGAACTCGGGATTGCTTTCGAGGCGCTGCAGGAAAAAAGGGCCTCATTTCGCGTTGACGGGGGAATCTCGTGCTTTTTCTCGAGTTACGGCGGGAGGCTTGGGTAACCTCTCCAGGTACCACTGGGAACTAAGGCAGCCTGTCGTGTTGCCTCAGGGAAGTCAAGTCTCCATTCAAGTTGCGAGGGCGAGCGTGGGAGTGATCTGGAGTCACGGCAGGGAAATCAGGCATCAATTCGCGTGGAAGGGGGAATCTCAAGGTGTTTCTCAAATTGCGTCAGAAAGTGTGGGTTTCCTCAAGTTGCCATGGGGACCTGAGGGAGGCTCTCATGTTGTCTCTGGGAAGTCAGGAATCCTTTCGAGTTGTGATTGGCCTCTGGAGATTCCTCTCAAGTTGGTGCAGGCGACTAGGGCCTCATCTCGAGTTGAGGCGGGAAACTCAGTGTTCCTCTCCAGCTCTGACAGGGAATTCTGGGTCCCTATGGAGATTCCACTGGGGAGGCAGACGTCCTCTAGTGCTGGGGCATGGAACTCCGCTTCCTGCTCGAGGTGGAAAAGGGGTGTCAGGCATCCTGTCGTGTTGAGGTAGGGATCAGGGGCTGTTTCTAGAGGCGCCACAGGGCCCTCAGTCCTCCCTTAGTGTCGTGAGTTGATCTTCGGGGTGACATTCGCATCGTTGTAGGGGAATGAGGCCTTAGCGTGAGTGGACGGGGACATCAGGGTCTTTTCCTACAGTGGCACGACCCCTGGAGTTCCTCTTGAGTTTCAGTGTCAGTCCGGTCTCCTCCTGAGGTGCGACGGGAACCTCGGGATTCCTTTGCAGACGAAGCAGGGGAATGGACCCTCATCTCGAGATGAGGATATGAACCCGGGGCTCTTCATGAATTGTGGTGGGAAGCTTGGTGTTCCTCTCGAGTGGAGACGGATATGTCGGGGAACTTCTTGTGTTGCCTAAAGGGTGTCAAGTACCCTTTTGAGGCTCAAGATGGAAGGTGGGATTTCTCTCGAGATGATGCAGTGGGAAGGGGCAAAATCTCACGTTGACTGTAGAATCCTCTGGGGTTTCTCCAGTCGCAGCTGGAAATTTGGGGTTCCTCTTGAGTTGCAACGGGGACCTCAAACCCTCTCATGTTGCCTCAGCAAAGTCAAGTCTCCATTCGATTAGCGAGGGGCCTCTCGGGATTCCTCTCTAGTCGGTGCAGAGGCATACAGCCTCATCTCGAGTTGATGCTGGAACCTTAGGGTTCCTCTCCAGTTCTGACATGGATCTTGGGGTTCTTATAGAGTCTCAACAGGGTAGTCAGGCCTCGTCTCGTGTGGAGACATGGAACTCTGCTTCCCTCTCGAGGTTTCTAAGAGATGTCAGGCTTCCTGTCGAGTGGACCTAGGGGTCTGGGGTTTTTTCTCGAGGTGCCATGGGGCTATCACACCTCCCTTCGTGTTTTGAGTCGATCCTTGGGGTTCCAGTCGAGTCAGTGCAGGGGAATCAGGCTTACCTGGAGTGGCTGGGAAAAGCGGGGTCTTTTCAAATTGAGGCGTGACTCCCGGGGATGCACCCGAGTTTCAAGGTGAGACTGGCCTCCTCTTGAGGGGCAACGGCAACATCAGGATTCCTTTCCGGAAGAAGCAGGGGAATCGACCTTCATCTCGAGTTGAGGAAGGAGAAAACGGGGCTCTTCTTGAGTTGTGTCATGAAACTTGGTGTCCCTTTTTAGTGGGGACGGGTATCTTGGGGACCTTCCTGAGTTGCATCAAGGGTGTCAAGTTCCCTTTTGCGTTTCAAGAGGGATCGTGGGATTTTTCTCAAGACACTGCTCTGGAAAAGGGCCTCATCTCGCGTTGAGGGGAGAATCTCATTGTTTTTCTCGAGTAGCAGCCAAAAACTTGGGTTCCTCTCGAGTTGCTATGGGGACCTCAGGGACCTGTTTGTGTTGCCTCAGTGAAGTCAGGTCTCTTTTCGAGTTGCAAGGGGCACGTCAGGATTCCTCTCGAGTCGCTGCCTGTGAATAGGGCCATGTCTGGAGTTCAGTCGGGAAACTCAGTGTTCCTCTCCTGTGGCGACAGGGATCTCGGGCTTCCTATCAAGGTGCAACTAGGGAGTCAGGCTTCGTCTGGTGTCGAGGCATGGAAATCTGCATTCCTCTTGAGTTGTCCAAGGCGTGTCAGGCCTCCAGTCAAGTTCAGGTGGGGAATTTGGGCTTTTTCAAGAGGATAGGCAGGGCCGAAAGGCCTCCCATTCTGTCGTGAGAGGATACTTGGTGTTCCATTGGAGCTGGTGCAGGGGAATCAGGCCTTATCTGGAGTGGATGGAGACATCAGGGTCTTTTCAAACAGTGGCACGACCCCTGGAGTTCCTCTGGAGTTTCAGGTGAGACTGGCCTCCTCCTGAGGTATGACGGGAATGTCGGGATTCCTTTGCAGACGAAGCAAGGGAATGGACCCCATCTCATGATGAGGAGGGGAAACCGGGGCTCTTCTTGAGTTGTGGCGGGAAGTTCAATGTTCCTCTTGAGTGGAGACGTGTTTGTCGGGGGAACTTCTTGCATTGCCTAAAGTGTGTCAAGTACCCTCTGGAGGCTCAAGAGGGAAGGTGGGATTTCTCTTGAGATGCTGCAGCAGAAAGGGGCCTCATCTCGCGTTGAGGGGAGAATCTCCTGGGGTTTCTCAATTCCTGGCAGAAAACTTGCAGTTCCTCTCGAGTTGCGAAGATGACCTCAAACCCCTCGTGTCGCCTTAGGAAATTCAAGTCTCCATTCGAGTTGCGAGGGGCCTCTCCGGATTCCTCTCCAGTCGGTGCAGGAGCATAGTGCCTCATCTCGAGTTGAGGCCAGAACCTCAGGGTTCCTCTCCAATTATGACATCGATCTCGGGGTTTCAGTGGAGTTTGAACTGGGGAGGCAGGCCTCGTCTTGTGTTGAGGCGTGGAATTCGGCTTGCCTCTTGAGTTAGGAATGGGGTGTCAAGCCTCTTGTTGAGTTGGTTTGTAACCTGTGGCTTTTTATGGAGGATGCAACTCGGGTGTCAGTGCCCCTTGGTGTTGCGACTCAGTACTTGGGGTTCCATTCGAATCAGGCCTTATCTCGAGTGGATGGGGAAATCGGTGCCTTTGGGATTGTGGCACAACCCACGAGGTTTCCTGTCGAGTGTCAATGTGAGACTGGCCTCCTCTTGAGGTGTGACGGGAAGGTTGGCATTCCTTTCCAGACAAAGCAGGGGAATTGAACCTCATCTTGAGATGAGGAGGGGCAAAGGGGCTCAGATTGAGGTGTGTCAGGAAACTCGGTGTTCCTCTCAAGTGGGGACGGGTATGTCAGGGAACTTCTTGAGTTTCATAAAGGGTGTCGAGTACCGTTTCGAGTTTCAAGAGAGAACATGGGAGTTCTCTCGATACCCTGAAATGGGAAAGGGCCTCATCTTGCATTGAGGGGAGAATCCCTTGGTTTTCCTAGAGGCTCGGCGTGAAGTTTGGCGTTTCTCTCGAGTTGCGACTTTGACCTCAGCATCCCGCTCGTATTGCCTCAGGGAAGTCAGGTCTCATTTCGAGTTGAGACGGGAACCTGGGGATTCCTCGCAAGTCACTTCAGGGTAAATATTCCTTAGATAGACTTGTGTCCAGAAACTCCATGTACCTCTCCAGTGGGGACAGGGATCTTTGGGTTGCGTTCAAGATTCCCCTGGGGAGTCAGGCCTTGTCTTGAGTTGAAGCAAAGAACTTTATTCTACTCTCGAGTTGCAACAGGTATCTCCTGGACTCCTTTAAGTGGCCTCAAGGGAGTCAAGACTCCTATGGAGTTTTCAGAGGGAACTCGGGATTCCTCTCTAGGCACTCCAAGAAAGAACGACTTCATCTAGTGATGATGGGGGAATCTTGTGGTTTTTCTCGAGTTGTGGCAGGAAGTTTGGGGTTTCTCTCGAGATACGACCAGGAACAACTGAGCCTCCCATGTTGCTCCAGGGAAGTCCAGTCTCCATTATATTTGAGATGGGAAATGTGGGATTTCTCTCGAGTCATGGCAGGGGAATCAGGCCTCAATTCATGTTGAAGGGAGAATCTAGAGGCCTTTCTTGAGTTGTGGCAGGAAACTTTGGGGTCCCTCGAGTAGCTACGGTGACCTCAGGCAACTTCTCATGGTGCCTATGGGAAGTCAGGAATCCTTTCGTGTTGGGAGGGGCCTCTTAGGATTCCTCTGGTGTCAGTACAATGGAAGAGG
The DNA here is from genome assembly GCF_003369695.1 of Bos indicus x Bos taurus. Taxonomy (NCBI): domain Eukaryota; kingdom Metazoa; phylum Chordata; class Mammalia; order Artiodactyla; family Bovidae; genus Bos; species Bos indicus x Bos taurus. The sequence continues at coordinate 3,581 of NW_020867463.1, read as the reverse complement.
GCCTCATCTCCTGTTCAGCTGGGAAATCAGGGTTCCTCTCCTGTTCTGATGTGGATCTCGGGCTGTGTCTGCAGTTTCAAATGGGAAGTCATGTCTCAACTGTGTTGAGGCATAAAACTCTGCTTTTCTCTCCAGCTGTAAAAGAGGTTTCAGGCCTCCAGTGGAGTTGACCTGGGGCTTTTCTCGAATTTCAAACCTGGGTATAAGTCCTCCCTTCATGTTGTAAGTTGATTCTTGGGGTCCCGTTCGAATCAGTTCAAGGGAATCAGGCCTTATCTCGAGTGGATGGGGAACTCCGTGTCTCTCGAATTGTGGCAAGACCCCTGGGTTCCTCTCCAGTTTCAACTTGAGACTGCCTCCTCTTGAAGTGTGACGGGAACATTGGCATTCCCAGATGAAGCGGGGGAATTGACCCTCATTTGAAGTTGAGGAGGGTATAAAGTGGCTCTTCTTGGGTTGTGGCAAGAAACTCAGCATTCTTCTGGAGTGAGGACGGGTATCTCGGGAAGCTTCTGGGATTTCGTAAAGGTTGTCAACTTCCCTTTCTACTTCCAAGATGGAACTTGGGATTTCTTTGGAAACACTGCAGCGAAAAAGGGCCTCATCTCGCGTGGAGGGGAGAATTCTGTGGTTTTTGTGGAGTGGTAGTGGGAAGCTTAGGGTCGCTTTCAAGTTGCATGGGGACCTGGGGGACCCGCTCGTGTTTCCTCAGGGAAGTCAGATCTGCTCTCGAGTTGCGAGGGGCACCTCGGGATTCCTCTTGCATTGCTGAAGGGATGAATAGGGCCTCATCTTGAGTTGAGGCGTGAACCCTCAGGGTTCCTCTCCATTTCTGACATCGATCTCTGTTTCTGTGGAGTTTGAACAGGGGAGGCAGGCCTCATCTTGTGTTGAGGCATGGAGCTCGACTTCCCTCTTGAGTTGTGAATGGGGTGTAAGGCCTCTTGCAGAGTTGCATTTGGAACCTGTGGCTTTTTCTGGAGGATGTAACTGGGGTGTCAGTGCCCCTTGGTGTTGCAACTCAGTACTCGGTGTTCCATTCGAATCAGGCCTTATCTCGAGTGGATGGGGAAATCAGTGTCTTTGGGATTGTGGCATGACCCACGAGGTTTCCTGTCGAGTTTCAGTGTGAGACCAGCCTCCTCGTAATTTGCGACAGAAATGTCAGGATTCCTTTCCAGACAAAGCAGGAGAATCGACCCTCATCCTGAGATGCAGAGGGGCAAAAGAGCTCAGAATGAAGTGTGCCTGGGAACACGGTATTCCTCTCAAGTGGGGACGTGTATGTCGGGGAACTTCTTGAATTGCATAAAGGTGTCGATTCGAATTTCAAGAGGGTATGTGGGATATCTTGAGAGATGCTGCAGTGGGAAAGGGCCTCCTCTCGCTTTGAGGGGGGAATCCAGTGGTTTTCCTCGAAGTTTGGCAGGAAGTTTGGGGTTCCTCTTGTGTTGCAACCTGGACATCAGGGTCCGTTCGTATTGCTTCAGGGAAGTCAGGTCACTTTTGAGTTGTGACGAGCACTTCTGGATTCCTTGCAAGTCACTGCAGGGGAAATAGGCCTCAGATAGACTTGTGTCCAGAACCTCCGTGTTCCTCTCCAGTGGTGACAGGGATTCTGGGTTGCGTTCAAGGTTCACCTGGGGAGTCAGGCCTCGTCTCGAGTTGAAGGAAGGAACTCTGCTCTCCTCTCGAATTGCAACAGGCATCTCCTGGAGCCCTTGAGTGGCCTAAAGGGAGTCAAGCCTCCTATGGAGTTTTGAGAGGGAACTCGGGATTGCTCTCTAGGCCCTTCAGGAAAAGAAGAGCCTCATCTCGCGATGACGGAGGAATCTCGTGGTTTTTCTCGAGTTGCAGCGGGAAATTTGGGGTTTCTCTCAAGTTATGACGGGGAACTCAGGGAGCCTCCCGTGTTACCCAAGAGAACTCCAGTCTCTATTTGAGTTGTGTTGGGGAGCGGGGGATTGCTCTCGGGTCACGGCAGGGGAATCGGGCCTCAATTGGCGGAAAAGGGGGAATCTCAGGGTCTTTCTCGTGTTGTGGCAGGAAACTTTGGGGTCCCTCGAGTTGTGACAGTGACTTCAGGGAACTTCTCATGGTGCCTATGGGAAGTCAGGAATCCTTTCCAGTTGTGAGGGCACTCTTGGGATTCCTCTGGGGTCAGTGCAATGGAAGTGAGGTGGGACCCTCAGGGTTCCTCTTTTCTGACATGGATCTCAGTGTGTGTCTGCAGTTTCAAACAGGGAGTCAGGTCTCGACTTATGTTGAAGCATGGAACTCTGCTTCTCCTCTCGAGCTGTAAAAGAGGTTTCAGGCCTCCAGTCGAGTTGAATTGGGGACCTGAGGCTTTTCTCGAATTAGGAAATGGGGTATAAGTCCTCCTTCATGTTGTGAGTTGATTCTCAGGGTTCCATTAGAATCGGTACAAGAGAATCAGCCTCATCTGGAATGGATGGGGAAATCCGTGTCTCTTGATTTGTGGCAAACCCACGGGTCCTCTCCAGTTCACGTAGAGACTGACCTCCTCTTGAGATGTGAGAGGGACATCGGCATTCCTTTCCAGATTAAGCATGGGAATCGACCCTTATCTCGAGTCGAGGAGAGGAAAACGGGGCTCTTCCTGGGTTTTGGCGGGAAATCGGCATTCCGCTGGAGGGGGGACGGCTATCTCGGGAAACTTCTGGGGTTTCATAAAGGGTGTCAAGTTCCCTTTCGAATTCCAGAGGGAACGTGGGATTCTTGGGAAACGCTGCATTGTAAAAGGGCCTCATATTGTGTTGAGGGGAGAATTTTGTGGTTTTTGTGGAGTTGTGGCGGGAAGCTTAGGGTTCCTCTCGAGTTGCGTGGGGATCTGGGGGACCCACTCGTGTTTCCTCAGGGAAGTCAGATCTGCTTTCAAACCCGAGGGGCACTTCAGGATTCCTCTCCCATCACTGCAGGGATGAATAGGGCCTCATCTCGAGTTGAGGCGGGAACCTCAGGGTTCCTTCCATTTCTGACATCGATTTCAGGTTTCTGTGGAGTTTGAACAGGGGAGGCAGGCCTCGTCTTTTGTTGAGACATGGAATTCGGCTTGCCTCTAGAGTTGTGAATGGTATTTCAAGCCTCTTGTCGAGTTGGATTTGTAACCTGCGGCTTTTTTATGGAGAATGCAACTGGGGTGTCAGTGCCCCTTGGTGTTGTGGACTCAGTACTCGGGGTTCCATTCGAATCAGGCCTTATTTCAGTGGATGGGGAAATCAGTGTCTTTGGCATTGTGGCACGACCTACGAGGTTTCCTGTCGAGTTTCAATGTGAGACCTCTCCTCTTCAGGTGCGACAGGAACGTCGGGATTCCTTTCCAGAAAAGAAGGGGAATCTCCCCTCCTTTCGAGATGAGGAGGGGCAAAGGGGCTCAGATTGATTGTTTTGTGTCAGGAAACTCGGTTTGTTAATCTCAGTGGAGACAGGATTGTCGGGGAACTTCTGAGTTTCATAAAGGGTTGTCGAGTACTGTATAAGTTTCCAAGAGGGAACGGTAATTTCTCTCAGACACTGCAGTGGGAAAGGGCTCATCTCCTGTTGAGGGGAGAATCCCGTGG
>NW_020867462.1:0-43095 GCF_003369695.1 Bos indicus x Bos taurus | reverse complement strand
TACTGTCCCATCACTGTGAGCACAGGGACAAGCCAGAAGGGGGGCTGGGAAGCGGGCATGGCTCAGGACACGGGCTCCAGGCCCCATGTGTGTGACCATGGGAAAGTCATTGGCCCCCTGTGCCTCAGTTTCCTCTTCTCCAAGGGGAGGAAGGCTGGAGTGAAGGGAGGCTGCACCCAGCACTGTGGCCACCAACCTGTGACTCAGGCCGCAGTGACGGCACCCTGGATGGGGTGCTGATGCCCACTCACATGTCCCCCAGACCCCGCCCTCATGACTGAGACCCACCCAGGCACCTGTCTACAGACATGCCACGAGCCCCAGCTCTGGCAGGTGGCATGGTGTCTGCCACAAGGCAGCCCCTTTGTGGCTAAGAGTGCTGAAGGAGCCCTGCCCGCAGCCCCAGGGGAGAGTGCCTCAGGCAGCAGCCTCAGGCTGGTGACTCTTCTGAGCCTGCTTCCAGTCATCCAGCCCTGCTGGGTCAGAGCAAACAGACCTACAGTGGGGCAGGCAGGGTGGGGCTGGCAACAGGGTGCTTTGGACTGAAGCTGGCTCCCCTGGGTGGGGGTACTCATCCCAAAGAGTCTCCAAATGGGGCCTGGGGGAAGAGCGGCAGGGGGACAGCTGAGGGTGGCGTGAGACTGGCAGGTCAGCACTGCTCGGAGCCCCAAGGGAGCAGTCAGGCCAGGGGCCTGAGCCCTGGGAGAAGTCTGCCACCCTGGGGTGCAGGGAGGCCTCTAGGGAGGGGGTTGGCCAGCCTGGGGTGCGGCTCTCATGCTCTCTCCTCGTGGCCTGCCCACCTGCCGGCTCTGAGCCCCCACATGGCCCTGCGAGCCCCTCTACTCCTTCAAGCACAGCTCCTAAAAATAGAGCTGCTCAAGAGGCAGGTTGGGGTAGGGAAGGGCTTCTAGCTCATAGGAGGCATCTGAGATCGTGTCTAGGCACTGGTGCCAGGAAGGTGGGGGCCAGGGGGACCTCCAGTTAGGAGATGGGCCAGAAGGTCCATGCCAAGCCCCCACCCGTCCTTTCTAGCAGGTCGCTATCACAGCCAAAAGGCCAGGGTCACCTTTCTTGGGGAATAAAGCAGAAACCATAGAAGGCAGAAAGAACACTGGCCATGCTGTCAAAGGCCCAGTTTAATACCCAGCTTTGCTGTATGACCTTAGCTGAGTCACTTAACCTCTCTGTGCCTCCATTAACCTATCCATGAACAGAAAGAGCGGAGGCCCCACTCTCAGCCCTGTGCCCAGCAGGCAGCTGGACCTGACCACAGCTGTTGGCCCACCCTCAGAGCTGGACTAGGGCAACGCGATCCTCCCAGATTCCTCTCCTGCCTGAAGTCCCAGGGTAAAGAGGAGGAATTTGGGAAGTCAGGCCTCCCAGCTGCACCAGGACAAGAATGAGCCTCAAACGCCCATCTCCAGGTGCCCGCCCCCCGTGTTCCTTCAGGAGGGAGCAGTTCTCCCTGCAGAGCTCCAGCAGGCACTCTCCCCAGGAGAGTGGGATGGGGGCACTGGACTCAGGGTTAACACCCTCACCCAGGGAGCCGGACTCCCCCCAACCCCCCAGGAAGCAGGTCTCTCCACGCCCCTCAGCCTGCACCCTGTCCAGGGTGGGACCCATCCCTGCATCTGCCTAGAAGGGCCTCCGGGGTCCCTGGTCCCCTGGCTACCTTTGGTGGGTGGCCTTTCTCAGCAGTTCTGACAGCTTCTGAACCCCAGGGAGGAGAATGTGGCCACGAGGACTGTTCTGACTGGTGTGGGCACCCATGGCCTGGCTCTGCTCCCCAGGGACAGGGGAGGACCTGCCCAGGATGGGGCAGGGGCTCCCCGCCTGGAGGGAGGAGGTGCCAGGATGGGGGTCCCCAAGGGTCGGAACACCATTTCATTTAAAGGCCTGGTAATTATCTCTCCATCCTACACACGAGGAAACAGACCCAGGGAGGGACAGCTATTCACCCAAGACCTTCCACCCGCCCCAGGCCTTCAGTGGGAGGTCTGTGATTCAGACCCAAGTCTCCAGCCTCAGGCTGAGGATCAGTTAAACTAGGCTCAGTGATTTATCTCTGAGACTCTGCCCTCTAAAGCTGCCAAGGGAAGGAGGCCTCTCCCAGCTCCGACACCCAGTCAGAGTGGACACTGCGCCTTGGGACAGAGGGCCCAGACTACAGGGCATCCCTCTGCTCTTAGAGCCTGCCCCAGTCTTACCCAGAACAGGAGCTGCCAACGGACCCATTGTGCTGTCTGCTCTCCCTCATGGGGTTTGGGCGAGGGCAGGGGCTGGACAGGCTTTCAGCAGGCCCACGGCTCGGGGGTGGGAGAAATGTGTGCAGGAGTCACCCTGGAGGTGGCGGAGGCAGGGGGAGAGGGAGTGTTGGCTGCTAGTTTGGCAGGTGCCAGGGACAGGGCTAAGGGAACCTGTACCCCAGGCCATATAAGCACGGAGTCGGACACGACTGAAGCGATCTAGCAGCAGCAGCAGCAGCAAACCTACTTACAATGTCCACGCGGCCAGCGACAGGGGCCTCGCATTTGCTTGCACGCCTGTGTCTGTGGCCTCCAGCACAGTGCCTGGGCCATGGAAGGGCCTGGGACAGGACAAAGAAGAGGAAGCAAACCTGGGGGAGGCCTGCTCTCTGAATTCTCAGGGCCCCCGTCCTGCCCAACTCCTCCTGGGCCCTGAGCCCTGGCCCTGCCAAAGGCCGCCTGTGGGTGATGCACACTCCTCTCCATGGGCAAGGAGAGCCTCTCCCTGCTTCCCCCCTCACCTGACCCATGTCCCATCCCCCCTCAACATCGCTGCCTGGGGAGCCCCAGGCCCCGTCCGTCACACACTCCTCACCTGCTCTGCTATCGACCTGGCCCCGTCTCAGCTAAGGCTGTCCTTCCACAGTCCCCAGCGGCCTCTGTGCCCAGTGGCCTGAGTGGCCTTCTCCAGGCTCAGGGGCCCTTCCCACACCAGTAGATCTGGGGTGGGACCGGCTGAAGCCAGGAGCCAGCAGCTGGCACCGAGGGACAGTGAGCAGCCAGGCCGCCACCCCCTCTCCTGGTCTGGCTCCTGGGGGCCCAGCTGGGCTTTTGTCCTGGCCCAAAATCTCCTGCAATTTAGGAACCACTTTTCCTACACCTTCCCTTAACTCGACCGACTTCAGTGGGTACCTCGTAAGCTCAAAAGTCCTTCAAATGGGACAGAATTTGCTTCCGTGGATGCCTGGGAGAGGGCTCTGGCACCCGAGGCCCCACAGGAAAAGCCTGGCAGTTTCCAGATATCCATGGCCTGACTGTGTGTGTGGCCTCCAGGGACCGTCCTAAGGCAGGATGGACTGACTCAGAGCACGGGCGGCCATCCTTGCAGCCGCCACAGCTGGCCTGCCCCGGACGCCCTGCCCTTGCACACGAGGTGAAGTCACCTCCCTGAGCTTACAGCAGAGGAGGGACGAGAACACAGAGATGGTGCCCACAGCCCTGAGGACCCACAGGAGGCCTGGCACGGGAGGCGGGCACAGTCAGGTGGGCGCCCAGGCTGTGTGCTGCCCTCACATGTCACCCTGAGGTCGCCCTGGGTGTGCGACCCACCCCCCCCCGAAGGGTGAGTGCAGGGCCTTCTGTGTAGATGAGTGAGTTCAAGAGGGTGGGTGGTGTGGTGCTGCCCTCTGCACCCTGCCCAGGCAGCCCTGATGGGCACTGAGGGCTCCCCCCGGGGGCAGCAGCACCAGACGCCCAGACCCCAGGGCCACGTGGGCCAAATCCCTCGGGCCACTCTCAGACCCCCATGCTGGAGGGATGGCTCTGCTGTGCTGGGCAAACCCACCCACCAGGACCTTCCTGAGTGTAGCAAGCAAGCGCTCAGCACCTCTGTCTGCTTGCTGACAGTTCCTGGTGGGGCATACCTCTCTGGGGGTGCCCAGCCCCGCCCTCCTGGCTCCTCCCGGAAACTCCGAGGTTACACATGTGGTGGTGGGTGGGGATGGCTGGCCAAGGCCTCCGGGTCCCGCTGCCCCCAGCTCTGGGCGGGCATGGGGCCGGCCATGCAAGACCCTCTGCTGGAGGCAGGTGAGTCTGGGCTCACAGGTGGGGCCCCAAGGCCCTTCCATCCCTGGCCGCTGTACGTGGGACCGGAGCCTCCCACAGGACCAGGCCCACAGCAGGGCTGGGGCAAAGGAGGTATGGGGTGTCACTGACTCCAGAGAAACCCAAGCAGGCACCTGAGAGCAGGATTCTAACGTAAGTCTAGCGATGAGAAAACGTGTGGACCACACACACAATTGTGTGCACACACACGTACGCACACCCCCACACCCCTCAGCCACACACAGCACGCAGGGCTGATGGCACCAGGCTGGCTCTGGCTGCTTGGTCTACCCACAGCTTAGCGTCCCCTCTGGTCCAGGAGGGCAGGGGAGCAGAGAACTGCATTTGGGGGCAAGTGTGTTGGGCTGTGGCCACAGAGGATGCTGACAGACAAATGCTTGCCCCCCTCAGGCCCCCACAGCCAAAACATCATCCCCACGCTGTTTAGTCTCCACTGAAAAGCAAAGCTTCCGAAAAGAGTGATTTTTAAGCTATTATTGGTCACACCTGAGAGTGAATGAGTTTATCTGCTCTTTCCTGAGTGTGGGGAGGGGGCACAGGATGGCTTGGCCAGGGCAGCAGGTGGGGCGTGAAGGGGAGCAAGGCAGGGCCTGGGAGGGGTCAGTGTGGCTCCTCCAGCCTGGCAGGTGGCACAAGGATGGTGGGGGCCATCCTGGGAGAGGTGCACAGAGACACTGGTGCCACCGGATGGAGGAAAAGGAAGAGGAGGAAGAGCAGGAATCTGCGTGGACAGGGTGGCGAGGCTCTGTGCAGATGCGCAGTACCCGCAGCTGAACAAGGCACAGGGCACGCCTGACCCAACAGGGGTGCGGGAAAGATGCCAGCCAAGCCACAGGGCACGCCTGCCCCAGAGGGGTGGGGGGGATGCTGGCCAGTGTCCTCCTGGATCCAGTGTGGAAAGCGGGTGGGAGAGGCAACCAGCGTGGCTGCTGGCCTGGGACTGGCTCCTCACACCTGTGGGACAAAGGGCGGTTAGGACAAGGGGGTTCCCGGGGCAGGGCAGGGATGCCCCCTTTTCCCCAGTCCCCCCATGCTGGGCAGAGCCCAGGCCTGCAGGGAGGACTGGGCATCTGCTGGCCCCCATTCTCCAGGGACAGCCGCCCCAGCCCCTGGGCCCCCACTCACCTAGGGACCCAGTCGGGGCTCTGGCTTCTTCCTCCACTGGGGCCTCCTGCCAGCTGCCAAATCCCTCTGCATCTCCTGGTTCTGGGCATCAGGACAGAGACCGGGCTCAGGCTGCTGCAGAGCCCCCTGGCCCATCCCTTCCTGGGGGAGGACCCCAGGCCTTCCTCCTTCTGCCCTCTGACCCACAGGATTCCCCATGGCCATCCTGTGTGCAGAGCATCTCCACTGTGCTCGGGGCTGTCCCTTCCCTGATGGGTCATCCTATTAAGAGAGGCCTGCAGGGAGACCAGGGCCAGAGGGGCATGCACGGTACCTGTGGGACCTGCTGTGCTGACTCCTGGATCCTGCTGTTCCACAGTTTGAGCTGTGACTTCACCACCCCTGAGAGCTGCAAGTTCTCCTGAGAAGAGAGCTCCCACCATGGGGCCGGGCTGGCATCTCCAGAGGGGCCCCATCACCACATCTACATGGCCAGGCCACCAGACCCTCCCCAAGAGCTGTGTGCACAGTTGGGCTGGGGGCTCAGAGATAGGCATGGCTGGGCCCTCAAGTCTGCCAGATGGATGCAGAAAAGCACGGAGCTGTCCCGCAGTGCCCAGGCTCCAGCTCTGCACACCCCAGCCTCAGCAGCCTGCAGATGCCTGGTGAGCCAGAGCCACTCACCTTGTGCCTGGAGGCTGGGCCCTCTCGACTCTGGCCCACCAGCTCCTTTTCGAAGAGGTGGCGCATGCTGGAGACATCCACAGGAGCCTCGAGGAAGTCAGTGCAGGATGGGTTTGCACACTTGACAGACTCTGATCTCTGGGAGCAGAGAGCACAGGCCACTGACCCTGGAGGGTGAGGCCTCTGGCATGCCCAGCACACTCCAGGGACAGGCCTGCTCACCTGTATGGCCAAGAGGTATTGCTCCAGCTTCGGGCGTAATTTGACCGAGCTGGCTGGGAGCCTCATGCTGGTACTGCAGGGCAGGAAGACAGGGCGAGACAAAGCAGGTGAGGTCCTGCCCACCCACGGGACACTGGGCCTGCCCCTGTGTCCCACCTCCTCTGGCAAAGAGAATGCGGCTTCTGTATACAGATAGTGGAGGGTCCCTGTCTTCCTGAGACAACGTCCATTTGGCAGAACCCCCCAGGCCAGGATCAGCTGCTGTCCCTGCCCTGTGGAGTCAGTCCCGCCCCAGACACTGATCCCCTCCCTCCACCTTCCACTCCTGGCCCCCAGGCTCCCTATTCTAGATCAACCCCATCCTGCCCTCAGGCACAGGTGGCATGAAAGGTTCATGACCTGGGTCTGATCCCCTCCTGAACCTGGCGACCCCACCCTGGTCCCCATGCTGCTACGCTTGCTGGTTGGCCTCCATGTGGACTCCGCTCCAAGTCCCTCCGTTCGCTGACCCTCTGTCCAGAGCTGCCTGCAGAGCTCTCCCCACCTCACGTCCCCTGATGCCCTCTGCCCCCTGCCATCGCTCTGCTGTCTCACAGACTCTCCCCACCTCACACCGCCTGACGCTCACCATCTTTTGCCTTCACCCCACTCTCACAGGCTGAGCTCCCCTGACTGCAAGGGGCTCCAGCCCTCGGTTCCCATCCTGAACCCCTGGATCCTCCATGCCCCGTGGTTCCTGCACATCTCACTCTGGAGTGAGGGCAGCAACTCCCTCATCCACTGTGTGCCCCACGTCCCCCAGCCTCGCCCATTACCGCTGGCCTCAGAGACAGTCTCGGGGCAGACGGTGCAGCCTGTGTGCATGAATCCCAGTGCTTGACTCAAAGGACCCCAGCGCACCCACTCACCCCCCCAGCACCACGTGGCTCAGGACTGCCCTTCCCACCCCCCCGCCCCCCCAGGCAGCTGGACCCTCCCCTTGCTGCACCTCAGGCCTCAGCCCCACATCAGATGAGCCCCGGGGCCCCCAGGCCCTGACCTGTGGGTTAAGGCCACCTCTGAGCTGTCTCTAGGGGGGCTCATCTGGAAAGAGAAGGAAGGTGCCAGTGAGTGGGGTCCATGGCAGCCATAGCCTTCACAAGGGAGGACTTGGCTCTCAGAACACAGCCCACCCTGGGTTCTCCCCAGCACTCCCCTCTACACAGACCCCAGCCACACCCCCATGAAAAGCCCACCTCGGGACTGGGGCTCAGCCCCTCCCATCAAGCCAGGTCAACAGTCCCCCTTGACACCGCCAGATCTTCTCAGGGTGCCTCCTGCCAGCCTCCCCACTGCCCCGAGCCCCGCAGGGAGGGGCCCACAGCAGCCAGGCTCACCCTGGGGATGGTGCGGGTGCTGGAGCATTGCAGGGTGCTGCTGAAGGGGGGCAAGACCCGTGTTGGCGAGGGGGCCTTGGCCTCAGCCTCCGTGCTGCGAGTCCTCACCTGGACGGAGCAGGGGGCAAGTTATGCAGGAGGACGGGCAGCCTGGAGCCCCGCAGGCCTGGCTCACCCTAGCAGCTGCGGGGCAGTGGCAGCAGGCCAGTCCTCTGCACCTGCGTGCTGCCTCGGCTGTGGGGGTGCAGCCACGGGCCCAGGGCCAGGCCAGTGGATAGGGCTTCCAGGGATGACAGCGGGGGGTGGGGGGGTGGGGGTCTTCCAGAAGCATCTGAGGCTTTCCTGGAGTCTGGGCCTGGGATGAGAGTGTGGTGTGGGTGCCAGGTGAGATCCCAGCCCAGTCCCCTGTCCTGCGGGCAACAGAGCAGGCAGGGAGGGGAGACACAGCTGGAGCCGACCTGGAAGGGGGAGGACAGGAGAAAGGCAGGCAGCCAGAGATGCCAGGAGGACAGCAGATGTGAGGACAGGAGACAGGGAGGCCGCCAGAGATGCCAGCAGGATGGGGAGGCCTCCAGAGATGCTGGGAGGACAGGGAGGCATGGGGCACTGCGCACCTGCAGAGTGACAGGCGGGAGGCCGCCATCCCGGGACAGAGGCCCCGCCGAAGACTCAGGCTCCTTCTCAGGCCCAGTGCCCCGCTGCCCCCCGGGGCTGGATGGGCACTCTGCTGAGGCTGAGTGCTCCCAGTCCTGGGGCCTCAATGGGGCCATGGCCCTGCCTGGGGCCGGCTGTATCTCGGGGACTGGGGTCTTCTTGAAGACGGTGGCTTTCTCAGACATCTGTCTCTTCTCCGAGTCGCTGGCTTTGTCTGGAACTTCCCTCTTTCCTGAGACAGCTCTCTCCTCCAGCACAGAGATCTTCTGGGACACGGAGCATTTACTGGGGCTGGGGGTCTCAGGGTCCAGGCTTGCTTCTGGGTCAAGTGTCTTCCCTGCAGCAGTCGGCTTCTAGGAGCCTGCATGTGCCCTGCCCGCCAGGCCCCCCCTGCCAGGCCTGCAGTGGAGGAGTGGGTGCCTGCCAGCCCACGTTCTCCAGGGACAGCTGCCCTGACCCCGGGGCCCCCACTTACCTTGGCACCCAGCGGGGCCTCTGGCTTCTTCCTCCACTGGGGCTTCCTGCCAGCTGCCAATTCCCTCTGTGTCTCCTGGTTCTGGGTATGGGGAGAGAGGCCAGGCCTAGGCTGCTGCAGAGCCCCTGACCCACCCCTTCCTGGGGGAGGACCCCAGGCCCTCCTCCTTCCGCTCTCTGACCCTCAGGCTTCCACACGGCCATCCCGCGTGCAGAGCATCTCCACTGCACTCAAGGCTGTCCCTCCCCTGATGGGTCATCCCACTATGGGAGGCCTGCAGGGAGACTGGGGCCAGAGGGGTACACACGGTACCTGTGGGCCCTGCTGTGCTGACTCCTGGATCCTGCTGATCCACCTGAGCCGCGACTTCACCAACCCTGAGAGCTCCAAGTTCTCCTGAGAAGAGAGCTCCCACCTTGGGGCCGGGCTGGCATCTCCAGAGGGCCCCCCTCACCACATCTACACGGCCAGGCCACGGGACCCTTCCCCAGAGCTGTGTGCACAGCTGAGCTGGGGGCTCAGCGACAGGTATGGCTGGGCCCTTGAGTCCGCCAGATGGACGCAGGAAAGCACGGAGCTGTCCTGCAGTGCCCAGGCTCCAGCTCTGCACACCCCAGCCTCAGCGGCCTGCAGACGCCTGGCGGGCCAGAGCCACTCACCTTGCAGCTGGCAGCTGGACCCTCTCGGTTCTGGCCCACCAGCTCTTTCTCAAAGAGCTGGCGCTTGCTGGCGACATCCACGGGAGCCTCAAGGAACTCAGTGTGGGATGGGTTTGCACACTTGACAGACTCTGATCTCTGGGAGCAGAGAGCACAGGCCGCTGACCCTGGAGGGTGAGTCCCCAGGCACGTCTAGCACACTCCAGTGACCGGCCCGCTCACCTGTATGGTCGAGAGGTATTGCTCCAGCTTCTGGCCTAATTTGACCGAGCTGGCTGGGAGCCTCATGCTGGTGCTGCAGGGCAGGAGGACAGGGCGAGACAAAGTAGGTGAGGTCCTACTGTGCCTGCCCCTGTGTCCCACCTCACTCTGGCAAAGAGAATGCAGCCTCTGTATACAGACGGTGGGGGCTCCCTGTCTTCCTGAGACACGGTCCATTTGGCAGAACCCCCCAGGCCAGGATCAGCTGCTGTCCCTGCCCTGTGGAGTCAGTCCTGCCCAGACACTGCTCCCCTCCCTCCACCTTCCACCCCCGGCCCCCAGGCTCCCTATTCCAGATAAACCCCATCCTGACCTCAGGCACAGACGGCAAAAAAGGCTCATGACCTGGGTCTGATCCCCTCCTGAACCTGGCGACCCCACCCTGGTCCCCATGCTGCTACGCTTGCTGGTTGGCCTCCATGTGGACTCCGCTCCAAGTCCCTCCATTCGCCGACCCTCTGTCCAGAGCTGCCTGCAGAGCTCTCCCCACCTCACGTCCCCTGATGCCCTCTGCCCCCTGCCATCGCTCTGCTGTCTCACAGACTCTCCCCACCTCACACCGCCTGACGCTCACCATCTTTTGCCTTCACCCCACTCTCACAGGCTGAGCTCCCCTGACTGCAAGGGGCTCCAGCCCTCGGTTCCCATCCTGAACCCCTGGATCCTCCATGCCCCGTGGTTCCTGCACATCTCACTCTGGAGTGAGGGCAGCAACTCCCTCATCCACTGTGTGCCCCACGTCCCCCAGCCTCGCCCATTACCGCTGGCCTCAGAGACAGTCTCGGGGCAGACGGTGCAGCCTGTGTGCATGAATCCCAGTGCTTGACTCAAAGGACCCCAGCGCACCCACTCACCCCCCCAGCACCACGTGGCTCAGGACTGCCCTTCCCACCCCCCCCGCCCCCCCAGGCAGCTGGACCCTCCCCTTGCTGCACCTCAGGCCTCAGCCCCACATCAGATGAGCCCCGGGGCCCCCAGGCCCTGACCTGTGGGTTAAGGCCACCTCTGAGCTGTCTCTAGGGGGGCTCATCTGGAAAGAGAAGGAAGGTGCCAGTGAGTGGGGTCCATGGCAGCCATAGCCTTCACAAGGGAGGACTTGGCTCTCAGAACACAGCCCACCCTGGGTTCTCCCCAGCACTCCCCTCTACACAGACCCCAGCCACACCCCCATGAAAAGCCCACCTCGGGACTGGGGCTCAGCCCCTCCCATCAAGCCAGGTCAACAGTCCCCCTTGACACCGCCAGATCTTCTCAGGGTGCCTCCTGCCAGCCTCCCCACTGCCCCGAGCCCCGCAGGGAGGGGCCCACAGCAGCCAGGCTCACCCTGGGGATGGTGCGGGTGCTGGAGCATTGCAGGGTGCTGCTGAAGGGGGGCAAGACCCGTGTTGGCGAGGGGGCCTTGGCCTCAGCCTCCGTGCTGCGAGTCCTCACCTGGACGGAGCAGGGGGCAAGTTATGCAGGAGGACGGGCAGCCTGGAGCCCCGCAGGCCTGGCTCACCCTAGCAGCTGCGGGGCAGTGGCAGCAGGCCAGTCCTCTGCACCTGCGTGCTGCCTCGGCTGTGGGGGTGCAGCCACGGGCCCAGGGCCAGGCCAGTGGATAGGGCTTCCAGGGATGACAGCGGGGGGTGGGGAGGTGGGGGTCTTCCAGAAGCATCTGAGGCTTTCCTGGAGTCTGGGCCTGGGATGAGAGTGTGGTGTGGGTGCCAGGTGAGATCCCAGCCCAGTCCCCTGTCCTGCGGGCAACAGAGCAGGCAGGGAGGGGAGACACAGCTGGAGCCGACCTGGAAGGGGGAGGACAGGAGAAAGGCAGGCAGCCAGAGATGCCAGGAGGACAGCAGATGTGAGGACAGGAGACAGGGAGGCCGCCAGAGATGCCAGCAGGATGGGGAGGCCTCCAGAGATGCTGGGAGGACAGGGAGGCATGGGGCACTGCGCACCTGCAGAGTGACAGGCGGGAGGCCGCCATCCCGGGACAGAGGCCCCGCCGAAGACTCAGGCTCCTTCTCAGGCCCAGTGCCCCGCTGTCCCCCGGGGCTGGATGGGCACTCTGCTGAGGCTGAGTGCTCCCAGTCCTGGGGCCTCAATGGGGCCATGGCCCTGCCTGGGGCCGGCTGTATCTCGGGGACTGGGGTCTTCTTGAAGACGGTGGCTTTCTCAGACATCTGTCTCTTCTCCGAGTCGCTGGCTTTGTCTGGAACTTCCCTCTTTCCTGAGACAGCTCTCTCCTCCAGCACAGAGATCTTCTGGGACACGGAGCATTTACTGGGGCTGGGGGTCTCAGGGTCCAGGCTTGCTTCTGGGTCAAGTGTCTTCCCTGCAGCAGTCGGCTTCTAGGAGCCTGCATGTGCCCTGCCCGCCAGGCCCCCCCTGCCAGGCCTGCAGTGGAGGAGTGGGTGCCTGCCAGCCCACGTTCTCCAGGGACAGCTGCCCTGACCCCGGGGCCCCCACTTACCTTGGCACCCAGCGGGGCCTCTGGCTTCTTCCTCCACTGGGGCTTCCTGCCAGCTGCCAATTCCCTCTGTGTCTCCTGGTTCTGGGTATGGGGAGAGAGGCCAGGCCTAGGCTGCTGCAGAGCCCCTGACCCACCCCTTCCTGGGGGAGGACCCCAGGCCCTCCTCCTTCCGCTCTCTGACCCTCAGGCTTCCACACGGCCATCCCGCGTGCAGAGCATCTCCACTGCACTCAAGGCTGTCCCTCCCCTGATGGGTCATCCCACTATGGGAGGCCTGCAGGGAGACTGGGGCCAGAGGGGTACACACGGTACCTGTGGGCCCTGCTGTGCTGACTCCTGGATCCTGCTGATCCACCTGAGCCGCGACTTCACCAACCCTGAGAGCTCCAAGTTCTCCTGAGAAGAGAGCTCCCACCTTGGGGCCGGGCTGGCATCTCCAGAGGGCCCCCCTCACCACATCTACACGGCCAGGCCACGGGACCCTTCCCCAGAGCTGTGTGCACAGCTGAGCTGGGGGCTCAGCGACAGGTATGGCTGGGCCCTTGAGTCCGCCAGATGGACGCAGGAAAGCACGGAGCTGTCCTGCAGTGCCCAGGCTCCAGCTCTGCACACCCCAGCCTCAGCGGCCTGCAGACGCCTGGCGGGCCAGAGCCACTCACCTTGCAGCTGGCAGCTGGACCCTCTCGGTTCTGGCCCACCAGCTCTTTCTCAAAGAGCTGGCGCTTGCTGGCGACATCCACGGGAGCCTCAAGGAACTCAGTGTGGGATGGGTTTGCACACTTGACAGACTCTGATCTCTGGGAGCAGAGAGCACAGGCCGCTGACCCTGGAGGGTGAGTCCCCAGGCACGTCTAGCACACTCCATGGACTGGCCCACTCACCTGTATGGCCGAGAGGTATTGCTCCAGCTTCGGGCCTAGTTTGACCGAACTGGCTGGGAGCCTCACGCTGGTGCTGCAGGGCAGAAAGACAGGGTGAGACAAAGCAGGTGAGGCCCTGCCCACCCACGGGACACTGGGCCTGCCCCTGTGCTCCACCTCACTGTGGCAAAGAGAATGTGGCCTCCGTATACAGACTGTGGGGGCTCCCTATCCTCCCGAGACACGGTTCATTCAGCAGGACCCCCCAGTCCAGAATCAGCTGCTGTCCCTGCCTCATGGAGTCAGTCCCACCTCAGACACTGCTCCCCTCTCTCCACCTTCCAACCCCTGGCCCCCACGACCCCCATCCCAGGTCAACCCCATCCTGCCCTCAGGCACAGGCGGCATGAAAGGCTCATGACCTGGGTCTGATGCCCTCCTGAACCTGTCGCCCCCACCCTGGTCCCCTGCTGCCGTGCTGCCTTGCTGGCCTCCATGTGGACTCTGCTCCAAGACCCTCCACTTGCCGACCCTCCATCCAGACCAGCCTGCATAGCTCTCCCCACCTCATGCCTGTAAGGTGCAACCACTCCATGTTCAACAAACACCTCTCCTGTGTCAGGCCCTGCCACTTACAGATGAGGAGCAAAGACAGGCAGGGAGCTGGCCCAAGTCACACGGCAATGGGCAGGGGAGCTGGGAGTGGCACCCAGGCCTTCACGCCTCTGTGGCCACGTGGGTTCGGTGCAGGCCGAATGCCCCACAGCCGCCTATCCAGGAGCCGGGGAGCTGCACACGAGGCTGCCCCAAATGGCCTGCAGCAGAGGGGCCCCTCCTGTGCCTCCACCCACCCGCCCATGGCTCCGGTGAGTTCACTCGCTAGCTGAGCCTCCTGCCAGATCTGCGAACTGGGCTTGTTCGGAGGTGAGAGGAGATGCATCCCCCGAGTGGGCCCCATCCTCACAGACAGGCATGTAGGGGCGCTCAGCCTCAGGGCTGGTGGTCAACCAGCAGCACCTCCTTCCCATCAGAGACCACAGGGGTCCACTAGCAGGAGGGGGCTGGGCTGAAGGGGCATGGTAAGCCCAGGGCCTGATGACCCCCAGGCCTTGCCCCTGGTGCACGAGCCATGCGCCCACCAGAGAGGCGGGTTGGCACCCTCTCAGGAGCATGGAAAGATGAACTATGCTTATAAAATGCCCAGGAAGAGCGGCCCAGCTCACCCACGCTGGTCCTGACTGCTGTCCTGACCAGGGTGGGGACCACAGAAGGTCATCCCACTCCCCAGGCAGGGGCAGCTAGTCCATCCTCACTAGGGTCCCGCCTCCCACCCACACCTCTCGGGGTCCGGTGGGTCCTTGTCGTCCATGGCGAAGCTCAGGTTCTGGTGTTGCCACTGGTGTTCTCGCTCCTGTTCCTCCTCATCCTCCAGGGTCGACTGCCGGGTGAGGCTGGGGGGGACAGAGGGTCAGCGCAGCCTCAGGGTGACGTCCAGAGCATCCCCACGGCCGACATCAGGGAGAGGAGAGCGGCAGGCTGGACTTCACCCTGCACCCGCACTGGAACGGGGGTCTACTTGCCTAGGTGTCCTGCAACCCCACTGCAATGGGAGTCCACCTGCCTGGGCACCCCTGCATCCCCACTGGAACGGGAATCCACCTACCTGGGCGCCCCCGCACCCCCACTGGAATGGGGGTCCACCCTGCCTGGGCAACCCTGAACTCCCACTGGAATGGGGGTCCACCCTGCCTGGGCAACCCTGAACTCCCACTGGAATGGGGGTCCACCCTGCCTGGGCACCCAGGGACATGGCAGGATGGTCACTGCTCGGCCCGAAGGAGGCAGGTGAACCTGGCAGAGCCCGGCTTTGATCTGAGGCTCTTAGATGAACAGTTACTGAGAAACATCCCAGCTCCCCAGCTCCCCCGGGATGTCCCAGCCCCCAGACAGAGATCCCAGATGAACCAGCCATCCCCAAAGGGGAACCCAGCATTGCTTCGCTCACTGCCTAGGCACTCCGTCAGCCTCCTTCACCTCCGAAAACCAGCCTTCCCATGGGTGGTAGTGAGGGGCACAGCCTGCCTCTGGCCCCTGGTCACTCTCCCAGCCATAGTCACTCACAGTCATTCATAGTCACTCTCAGAACCGTAGTCACTCTCATACCGGTCCCCCTCATAGCCACCCCCCGGACCCCACCTTCCACCATCCTGCCTCCAGCCCCATGTCCCTACAGCACCCTGCCCCAGCCTCCCACCAGTCATCCTCACCCACCTGCCCACGCACCTACCTCCCCCCAGTGGCCCACCCCCATTCTAGCCAAAGAGCAAAGAATCTCTGAGGAACCGAGCTGGGCCAGCCTCCCACTGGGAACTGTGGGGTCACAGATCCACCGGCAAAATACTGAGAAAGGGAAGTGAGCCCCACTCTGCACCAGGAGGGAAAGGGCTGGACTTCAGAGGGAGGACAGGACAGCCTGGAGGCCAGAGGCTGGGCCCACGGGGAGGGAGGCCGAGCTTCCCCAGAGGCCGCAGGGGAAGCTCCGGGCTCTGTGGGTCAGGGGTACCATCCAGCACTCTCTGGCCCCGATCAGAAGGGTCCGGGGAAGGCAGTCCTCTCGCCTCCCAGCATCACTGCAGGGTAGTAAGGCTCCCACCTGGTCAGCACCCAAACCTGTTCCCCAGCCTCTCCACTGCCCTGTTCCTACCATGGCCTCGCCTGCCTCTACAGAGCTTCACATGCAACCACGGAAGAAGTATCATGGGAAGAGCAGACACGTTACCTGGGGGAAACCCACAAATTTTATCAACTTAATGACATATAAACCTAAGAAGCTTCCTAAAGGAAAGAGCCCCCAGACCCTGGGGAGACTTCTGCAGGGCCAGGTCAGACAGCCTGCTTGATCCTCCCACCTAAGAGGGGTCACTTCCCTGTACCTCCCCAGACCTCCTCCCTAAAAGGGGCAGGAGCCACACCATCACCCTGACCTCTTTGTTCAGGCCCAGCATCATGTTTGCTGACCTGGTGTTTAGTAAACTCATGTTTTTTGAGCAGGGTCTGCACACAAGCAGGTTCCAGGGCTCCCCGCTCATGAACAAATGGACAGGAGGGACCCAAGAAAAGGGGTGGCAGCACTGGAGGGGAGAGAGCTTTGAGGAGCCGGGTGTGCTGGCGGAGCTGGGATGTGCGGCAGTGGGCGGGGGGATGCTGAACTTAGCAGAAGGGGCACCAGAGCAGGTGCCTGGGGACCAAGGGAGACGTGGGTTCACTCTGTGTGTGGGGAGTCACTAGGAGACTTAAGTGATGGATTCAGGACACAATTTGAAGGCAGAGTCCACTGGGTTTGCTGGGGGGCTGGATGGGGATGGGGGGCCAGCGAAGCAATGAGAAAAATGATGGAAAGTGGGCTTGAGCAGCTCCTGGTGGTGCTTTTAGAAGGCTGGGGGCCATCAGGGAGGGAGGGGTTCAGTGAGATGTCTGCAGCAGTGGTGGAGGGGGGATGTGAAGGGTGAGGAGACACTCACTCGATGGAGGAGGGGGGAGCCAGCCTGGTGGACTGCAGGAAGGGGCCCACCAGGGCAGTGCTGGGCAAAGAGGCTCCCAGACCCTTAGAAAGAGCCCGACTGGACAAGAGACAACTAGGGGTCTCCAGTAGGAGGAGCTGGTGACGCCCAGCATCTGAGAAGGGTTAACAAGAAGCAGTATCAGAAATTTGCAAACAAAGTGTGGAGAGCTTGTCCCATGGGGAGAGAAAAGGCCATAGGACAGAGCACATCCACCATGGTGCCCAGAACATGCGTGCCACCAAACGTGGCACCAGGTACAGGGGGCAGGGCGCTCCTCCTCATGGGGTCACCAGATCTCTGCCTGACATGTGGGAGCACAAAGGGTCAGCAAACCCTAGGCCCCACACTGGCATCTGCCCACACCTGGCTGTCAGGCTCACTGGTGGTGCAGACCTCAGTGCCCCTGCCTGTCAGGGCTCGACTCCCCCCAAGTGGGTGGGAAGGGCTCAAGCCCAGGCACCACGGCCTTGATCATGGGGTGGAAACTGGACCACTCCAGGCCTCTGCCGTCACTCACTCCACAGGAACCCATGGCCCCTCCAACCAGGCCCCGATGCCCTCATCCAGGTGAGAAAGACCCCCTGCACATGGCTTCCCCTGGGTCCAGATGGTCAGCCTTCCCCCTCAAGTCCACTGTTTGGGGTCAGCCATGCACTGCAGAGATGAGAGTCCACCCCCCGCAGGGAGACTGGCCCACAGACCCGGGACTCCCCTGCACACCTGTGGCCAGGTAGGGATGGAACACCCAGGATTCCTTGGGCCTGAGCAAGCCTGTTCCCATGCAGGCCACTCAGCCTTCAGGGGAGCTGCTGGTTTGTCGGTGGAACCTGGGTCAGACAGCATGTGATCTGCTGGAGCCTAGTCTCGGGGAAGTGACTCACCCCAGGCAGCTTTTTGCCCAGAGGGTGTCAGCCCAGGCATTCTGGAGTGACCCCTAGCTGTACACCAAGACCCCACTGCTCACCTCAGTGATGTGCTAACCCCCAACCACACCCCCCAGCCCAACAGAAAAGTTATCTCCACCAAACAAAGAGCTACCCCTCTTAAGAGAAGGAAAGGGAGAGAAGGACAAGAGGGGTGGAGGTCAGGCTCCCACGGGGGCGGGTGAAGCCCCAGGAATACGGTACCCAAAGGCCCAGGGCAGTGCCAAAGAATGTTCAAACTTCTGGACAATTGCATTCATTCCACATGCTGCTAAGGTTATGCTCAAAATCCTTCAAGTTAGGCTTCAACAGGATGTGAACTGTGAACTTCCAGATTGCAAAACTGGGTTTAGAAAAGTCAGAGGAACCAGAGATCAGATTGCCAACATCTGCTGGATCATAGAGAAAGAAAGGGAATTCCAGAAAAACATCTACTTCTGCTTCATTGACTATGCTAAAGCCTTTGACTGTGTGGATCACAACAAACTGTGGAAAATTCTTTAAGAGATGGGAATACCAGACCACGTTACCTGCCTCCTGAGAAATCTGGATGCAGGTCAGGAAGCAACAGTTAGAACTGGACATTGAACAATGGACTGGTTCAAAATCGGGAAAGGAGTACAACAAGGCTGTATATTATCACCCTTATAACTTATATGCAGACTATAATAACTTATATGCAGACTACATCATGCAAAATTCAGCTGGGTGAATCCCAAGCTGGAATCAAGATTGCCAGGAGAAATATCAACAACCTCAGATATGCAGATGATACCATCCTTATGGCAGAAAGTGAAGAGGAACTAAAGAGCCTCTTGATGAGGATGAAAGAGGAGAGTGAAAAACTGGCTTAAAACTCAACATTCATAAAACTAAAATCACGGCATACAGTCCCATCACTTCATGGCAAATAGATGGGGAAAAGGTGAAAGGAGCGACAGATTTTATTTTCTTGGGCTCCAAAATTACTGTGGATGGTGACTGCAGCCAAGAAATTAAAAGATACTTGCTCCTTAGAAGGAAAGCTATAACAAACCTAGATAGTGCACTGAAAAACAAAGACACTACTTTGCTAACGAAGGTCCATATAGTCAAAGTTATGACTTTTCCAGTAGTCATGTATGGATGTGAGAGTTGGACCATAAAGAAGGCTGAGCATCAAAAAATTGCTGCCTTTGAAATATGGTGCTGAAGAAGACTCTTGAGAGTCTCTTGGACAGCAAGGAAGTCAAACCAGTCCATCCTGAAGGGAATCAACCCTGAATATTCATTGGAAGGACCAATGTTGAAGCTGAAGCTCCAATACTTTGTCCACCTGATGGGAAGAGCCAACTTAATGAAAAATATCCTGATGCTGGGAAAGATTGAAGGCAGGAGGAGAAGGGAACGACAGAGGATGAGATGGTTGGATGGCATTACTGACTCAAGGGACATGAGATTGAGTAAGCTCCGGGAGTTGGTGATGGACAGGGAAGCTTGGCCTGCTGTGGCCCATGGGGTCACAAAGACATGACTGAGGGACTGAACAACAAAGGGCCCAGGGCAGTGCTCTGCACTCAGAAGCACACATGTTTGGTGAATACAGTGACCAGTAAACCAATAAACAAAGGAATCAGTGAGTGCTCTGACATGTGCCTAGACAGCACCGGATGCTCACAAGTGCCACTGACAAGAGGCCCCTACAACCTCGAGGAATGCGGGGGTGGGGGCACCTCCATTCTGCAGATGAGGCTTCCAAGGCTCACAGGATCAACAAGGTACATACGGCAGGATGGCCAGTAAAAGAAGGAGCTGAAGTTCCCAGCCAGGGCAGCCTGTAAACCACAAGCGCCAGTGCCAGGAAGGACACCCAGGGAGGCTCCACCTTCTCAGGAGCCCAGGAGCTGAGCAGTCAGAGGGAGTGGGTGCCTGGGACTCCCCAGGCCGGCTTGAGCTCCGGTGCAGACTGGGGAAGCAGGTTTGGGGAGACCCAGTGGCCAACAGCTTGTCCTTTAGAGCACCAGGGTCAGTGCATGCCAACACCCGGGGGTTCCCAGCCATGGCCACCAGCTGAAGCCCCAGCAGCCGCCCCTGCTGCCCTCACTACCTAGCCGGCACTTGGACATGCAGCCCTCTTTGCTCCAGGCAGGCCTTCCAGCACCCATGCTCCATCCTTAGAGAAAGGGATCTCCTGTTCCCTTCTGTGGTTCAGGAAACTCCCTGCCCACTGTACAGGGGAGAGCCAATTTGGCTCCCTCCCCCAGACCCTTCTTCCTGAGTCTGCCCTGCCCATGGTCAGCAGCTGAGGGCAGGGGTATCCTTGTGGGCAGGTTGACCAGCAGAACCCTTCCTTCCTAAGGGAATTGCACACAGAAATCTGCTGTGTGTCAGGTCAGGGCTCAGCTGCCTGGGAAGGGTTAGCAGGGGAGGGCAGAGAGGCTGCCCCAGGGCATTCTGTGGAGGCCCAGGCTCAAAGGGCAGGACGTGCAGACCTTGGGAGGGGAAGAGTGGGTGCAGGCCTGACACCAGGCCCTGTGACCCAGGGCCAGTGTGCTGCCCGAGGGGAGCTGGCCTCCCCATGTGAGGGGCCACTGTCAGTGGTCAGTGAGGTCCCCTCCAGCCCTGACAGTCTAGAGAGAGGTGCCAGGGAGAACCAGGAGGCCGGGCGGGGAAATGACTAACCCCTCACCGCTCTGTCCTGGGCACCCGACCCACCATCCAGGGCTGGGCATCTGCATTTTAAACTGGAGCCAAGGATGGGGGGCCCACTGGCTCTCTGCTGCCCACCTGGGCCCTGCCTGGAGCCACACTCCTCACACCCTCCTCAACGCCCCCAACCCTCTCCTGGGAAGCTCGGTTGACAGTGACTCACAGCCCTTCCCTCTGCCAGCTGGGGCTTGTTCCCGGGAGGCGGAGGGTCCTGGCTCCAGCTGCCTCCTGGGCAAGCACTGGCAACAGCTGCGGCAGCTCAGGATCCTGGGGAGGCAGGGCAGCTTCCCCAGAGCACTCAAGCCCACCCCTGCACCCACAGGAGCCCAGGGCCTCTGAGCAGAGGGCCAGCAAAGACCAGACCCTGCACCGTCATCCTCAGTGGACATCTGAGCAGACGCGAACGCCAAAGGCAATGTCAGAACCTCCCACCCACCCAGACTTCTCCGCACTACGCAAGGCCCACATGTGTGTGTGCACATACACCCAAACACAGACAGGGCCCGCCTGGAAACACAGACACTCCCGCATCAGACCCACACGCAGAGTCCAAGACCTTGACAGCCAGCCCCACCCTCTGCACAGACCCTCCCTGGGTGTGACTGGCCTCTGAGATGCTGGGTCCCCCGTCCAGAGCACCGAGCACCTCCTTTCTTGGGACGTATCCTCCCCTCTCCAGACCTCACAGGCCTCTGCTGCAGAGAAGTGAGGACAGAGAGTCCAGGGGGACCCCAGCCCTGGTGGGGGAGGTGCTGCCATGGCGGGGGGGGGGTCCCTGGAGCTTGGGGTCCTTGGATGGTGGGGGGGGGTAGGGGAGGGTCAAGGTCCAGATGGGAGGGTCTGCCCACACCTGCAGAGGCAGCCTGGCCTCACCACACAAACGCCCACCTGGGGCCAATTTCTACCAGCTAGAGCCTTCGGGTCAAGGAGTAGGGACCCACCCAGCTCCTGCCCATCCACTACATGGGCCTCAGTCTTCTGGGGGTGGCATGAGGGGGGTCAGGAGATGCTCTTGGGAGCATCTGAACTCCAAGAGGAGTTCAGGAGTCACCAATCACATGAGGGTGCTGCCTCCTGGACAACCCCCCTCTCCCCCACCACCCAGGCTTCTCTGACCCTGCCTAGATGTCTAGCAGACAAAGACTAGACACCCAGTCCCTGGACCCCTTGAAGGCCCTATTCGTGAGTGAAGACTGAAGCAGAGAGAGGGAGAGCGCCAAGAGAGGTTTCTCAGCCCTGACAGCACCCCAAAACGCTGCGCCCAGAGCCTGAGCCTTATCCCTGGGAGGTCACTTACCTCCTCCCGGGAGGGGCCTCTCAGACTCTTCAGAGAAAGACAAGCAGTCAGGGGCGGCTCAGAAGCTGAGACTTGGCCGTTTACCTCCTGAACGTCTCCCCAGCCCCCAGAGCGGCCTCTCCTCCCTGGACAGCCCTCCACAGCCAGCCTGCTCGGGCCTGCGTCCGCAAAGAGTAAGGAGGGCCAGAACCCCGGGGGCTGCACGGTGTGGCCCCGACCCTGTGGCCCCCAGAGCAGTCAGGACCCAGGCTCACCTGGACAGAGCGGCCCAGCTCTTCCTGCTAACTGACATGCCGAAAGACCGCGGCGCGTCCCGTCGGCTCCGCACCGCTCCGCGCCGCCCGGCGCCCCTCCTGCGGTGCAGGTAGGCTCACCTGGCCGCTTATCTTGGGCTGCGCGCTCACAGCTGCGCCGCCTGCAGCCTCAATTGGCCTGCGGGTGGGGGCGTCGCGGACGGAGCCTCCCCGGTCCCGACCCTGGCCTCCCGGGTTGCCGCACCAAGGGACAGACGGACGGATGGACGGGCGGACAGGCGCCCAGGCCGCGCGCGGTGAGGCGGCCGCCCAGGGTGGGGACCAAGACTTCCTGCTTGGATGCTGTCTAATCAGCCCGCCGGGCCGCCCCCTCCCGAGAGTGCCCGACAGGGAGTGGGGTGCACCACCGGGAGTGGGGTGCCCCGGGTCAAGCCCGCTCTCCTCCCGCCGACCAGTTCGACCATGGGAAACCCAGCTGGGAAGCGGGCGGGCAGGTGCACATCTTGGGTCCGGAGCCAGAGCTCTCCCCAGTAGCTCGCGGGGAACTGCGGGCACGCCCCGTGCAAAGCCCGCTCCTCCAGAAAGAAGAGCCGGGATCCCTTCTGCACACTCAGCGCTCAGGGCTCCGAAGAAGCCAAGACTTCGGAGGCGCGCTCGGACTTTGGGCTGGCGGGGCAGGGGTTGAACCCGGCTGGCTTCCCCCCGGGGAACAGCGAAGAGGGGAGTAGTGCTCGAGTTCTGGAGCGAGTGAGGTACCACCTGGCTCCCTTTAGGTGCACGTCGGGCTGCACGTGCCTCCCATCCAGCAGGACTTCAGGGGACCAGGGAGGGTCAGTGCCTAACAGAGGAATCTTGTCTTCCCTGCGCATCAGAACTGTTGCGGCTCCCAGAGGAAGGAGGCATAACCCCCGACACCAGTAGAAGACAGGTGTAGGAGGGCTGGAAATGACGCGGCCTCTTGGGTCTCACTGGCCAGCCTGGCCCCGTTGAGGCGCTGATCCGGAGCTGGTGGTCTGTACAGTGCCTCCCAGCTCTGAGATCCCCAGTGAAGGGCTAGCCTGCTGCTGAACAAAAAGCCTGGGTGCCGGGGTCCAGCCCCGGTGGATCCAGGGAATTCGAAGCGGGGACGGCGTCGGCGAGGATCAGGAAACAATTGCTTAATTAAACGTTAATTAAGGATATAAAGAGTAATAGAATGAGGATAGCTCAGTGAGGAAATTCAGTGGAGAAAAGAGGCTGAAATAAGGATAGCTCAGTGAGGAAATTCAGTGGAGAAAAGAGGCTGAATAATTCAGCCAGAAGGTAAGAGAAAGAAGGACATGGTGAGACCAAGTTTCGGTGAACAAAGCCCGCACTTTATTTTTCAAAGTAGTTTTTATACCTTAAGTTATGCATAGAGGATAATGGGGGAAGGGGTAGAGTCATGCAGTAAGCCAGGCTTTCTTCCTGCAAACTTATCATATGCAAAAGTTTAGGTGATTTGCATCATCTTCTGGCCCAGAGGCCTTTTTCTCTAAAGGTGATTATTCTAAAGTCAGGCGCCAGCCTCCAAAAAGCATTAGATAAAGTTGCATTCCTACAGAGCAAAGGTGTGGTGGGCTATAACAAGAAAAAGAATTAACTCAAGGGTCCCAGGTTACAAACATTAAAGCTACTATTTACACCAATTATATTAATCAATACACTGCCAGGGACACAGCAGGTAAGGGATATGGAGACTTAGCAGCATACATTGGCCCAACAAGTGAAAATCCCTTCACCAATACAATTTCTAATCAATCTTTTAACTGCTCAAAGGAATCTGTATTTAGACAGTTTAGAACATCTCATGCCTCTCACAGTTTGGAGGCTCTGAGCAATCACATGTGGCCGGAAAAACCTATTCAGGCAGGCTAGAGGACTTCCAAGGGAGTTTGTAGGTTGAAACACTGTCACACCCAGGAATTAACTGGAGCTGTAAGCTAACTCTTTTTTTCAGAGAGGTAGTGGGGGACAGCCCCCCGTAAAGTCAGAGGTGTAGGTGAAAGCACAAAGCAGAAAGTAGGCAGACTCTGGTTTTGGGGGTAGATTGCTCGAGAATTTCCAGGGAGACTCCTGAGGCTTGATCCCGCCTTTGCGTATGCCAGGCCTCCTTCCTCATGACCTTTGCCAGGGGCGGAGCTCGCTCCCCGCACCTGGGCACACAAGGCAGCCCCTTCCCCAAACACCACCTCCTCCAGGGGGTCCTTCTTGGCTAGAGGAGCTGAATGACTTTCAAGGAATAAGAGCTGGAGACCAGGCTTTGGGCGCTGGCATGGATGGGCCATGTGACCTGGGGGCAGTCACCTGTTTCCTCTTCTGGGTAGTAGAAATGACACTATCCAGCTTCCTTCCAGGTTGTGGGGGTCAAATGAGTCTGCCGCTGAATGCAGGTGAACCTGGGGTGAGCACTGAGAGCTACCCAAGGCCATGCCAGGCCACTGGCTCCTCCAGGGAAAGAGGAAGTGGGGGTGGCAACAACCTGGCCCCTGCATGCTGGGACTCGGGACCACCCCTTCTGGGGTGCCTGCTGTCCCCAGGGACCCAGAAAATGTCCTTCCCTTGGTTTGTCAACTGAAAAAGCAAAGTAACCCTTGTCATTGGAAGCCCAGCCCTTCCAGGGACACTCCGTGAAGCCAACAGTTGGGAGTGTCTCTAAAAGTTCAAACTCCAACACCAGCACTATGGACACAAAACCGAAAGACGCAGAAGGCTGCTGTGCAGACCCCTCCAGAGGTGCAGGAAACTGAGCTTTGTGCATGTGTGTACAGGTCTATTCCAAATTCCCTAACTATGCCTTCTCCTGACACATCCCCTGTGATAACCTTAAGTTCATTCTCTAAGTCTGTGAGTCTGTTTCTGTTTCGTGAATAAGTTGATTTGTTTCATTTCTTTTTAACTTTAGCATATAAGTGATGTTTTCCTTTCTCTGTCTGACTTATTTCACACAGAATGACAATCTCTAGCTCGATCTATATTGCTGCAAATGGGATTAGTATCTTAATGTGAGGACGCAGGCAGAAGGCACCAACCAATACCCAGGAAGAAGAGGGCTCTCAACAGATAAAGAGCCAATGCTGGCACCTTGATCGTGGACTTTTCGTCTCCAGAACTGAAAAAAAAGTCTTCGTTTCTAAGACATATTTTGTAAAACACCAAGATAACTACTGATTTCCTCTTCCAACTTATTAATTTTTTATTGAGATATAATTGATATATTATATACATTTCAAGTGTACAACATAGTGGTGTACAGTTTTTAAAGGTTATATTCCATTTATAGTTATTATAAAGTATTGGCTATATGCCTTGTGTTGAGCATTATATCCTTTTAGCTTATTTATTTTATACATGGATCCTCTTCATTTAGGTCAGGGTCTTGATATATAACTAGGACTTCCATTTGTTTTTTCAGCTTCTCCTTTTTCTCTTACCCCACCCCTAATTGGTAGAAAGCCTCTATTCTCAACTGACTTGAACAGACTTAAGTAAAACATAGAAACAAATTATTAGATCTTAGTGGTTGAAGTGGCTGCTAATCAGACTGTCCTAGATTTAAGCCCTGAATTTTCCACTTAACTATGTAGACTTTACTGTGTAAATGGCTTACTTTCTCACAGTTCGTTCCTTCTGTAAAATGAAGAGTAATATAGTATTCTGAGTAAGAAGAAAGCATGAAAACAAAATATTTTGCACAATATGTAAATATTTGATGTATGCCATTGTTGTATATGGGGTCCCCATGGAGGCATGCACAGTAAGGGGAGCAAGAGGGAGAGTTGACTGAGTTTCCTTGTAGCTCAGGAGATAGTACTCGGGGCAGGACCTGAGGGTCCCCAAGGAGTTGATCACAGGGACTGGCTGTAAAAGGAGAAGTGTGTGGATGCTCTGCATGGAGTTGCAGGTTGACCATGCATCCAGAACAGGTGGTTCTGGACTGTAGCTGGGGCAGGGGACTGATGGGTAGAAAGGAGTCCAGATGTGTAAACAAGGACATTTGTGTCATCCTGGTGATGCTTTTAAATAATTTTGAAAAGTTAAGTCATAAACAGATTGGCATTTATTAAAAAAAAAATTCTGATGGCAGAATGGAGAATAGATTGAAGAAATTTAAAATCAGTGTCTGTCCAGGTTCAATGCATGATACAGGATGCTTGGGGCTGGTGCATTGGGATGACCCAGAAGGATGGTAAAGGGAGGGAGGTGGGAAGGGGGTTCAGGATGGGGAACACGTGTACACCCGTGGCAGATTTGTGTTGATGTATGGCAAAACCAATACAATATTGTAAAGGAAAGAAAATAAACCCTAAAAATAAATAAATAATTCAAAAAACAAATAAATAAAATCATTGCCTGGGTGGTGAGTAACAGTCCTGAACTGAAAAAGGGGCAGTGGGGAAGAAAGAGATAGATGTGGGGAATTTTCAGGATTCACAGTTCTCAGAACTTGAAGTTTGGTTGGATGATTTCCTTGGCTTCTGACTCACATCTGTGAGTGGGTGGTGATTCTCTATGAAGTGTCAGAATAAGAAAGCAAGAACAGGTTTCATGCAGGATGACTTTTTTTTTTTGACACCTAACATTTGTGATTCTTTGGGACATGGTAGAATTGGGCAGTTCTTAGAGGACAGAGGAACTGGGGTTATTAGCTTAGGCGATGGGTTATATGCTGAAAAGGTGGGCATATCCATCTCAATCCCAAAGGAAATCAACCCTGAATATTCACTGGAAGGACTGATGCTGAAGCTGAAGCTCCAATACTTTGGTCACCTGATGTGAAGAGCTGACTCTTCAGAAAAGACCCTGATGCTGGGAAAGATTGAGGGCAGGAGGAGAAGTAGGGGGACAGAGGATGGGATGGTTGGATAGGCTCAATGGACATGAGTTTGAGCAAACTCCAGAGGATAGTAAAGGACAGGGAAGCCTGGCATGCAGCAGTCCATGGGATTGAAAATTGTCAGACACAACTGAGCAACTGAACAACAACAATCCATCGCATAAGACAAAGTGGAGAGTATAGTGAGGAGCAGGTGTAGAGGGAGTTGAGGGAATGGTTCCTTGGAGGCTTGGCTGGGGGATATTGTTTAAGATCTGAGGGGTAGAGCTGGCCTCTTGATTCTGAAGTCCAGTCCATGCAGTGATTAGAATTGAGGGGCTCAGGTGTCAGCTGAGATTGAAAGCCCCTAGGATGAAGAAGTACGTACAGAGAAGCAGACACAGGGCTGGGGGGCTGAGAACGGAAGTCTCTGCTGAGGAAGTCAGCAGGGGTCCACAAGGAGGTGGGTCGGTGATGACACTGGCAGGTGATACGGGCTTCAGAGGTAGAGAGGAGTTTGCACAAGGTGCGCTTGGAGCATTCTCTGTTTAACTGGATGCCTAGGTTGTGTAGCCACATTACATGAGAGGAATCAGGAAAAATCACCTTTCAGTTCAGCTGTCACTCGCTTACTTATCACATCTACCTTGTTGATTAGTCTTGGGTCCTCAGTCCTGGCTCCCCACTGCAGTCCTGTGGTTCTCCATTCAGTGTATGATTGGCAGTGTCTGAGGACATTTGGTCACCACAGTGTGGGGAGGGGTGCATCTGGCATCTAGTGAGTGGAGACAGTCAAGAACTTCACAGGGCTCCTCCCCCAACAGAGTATCCAGTACCAGTGCCAGCAGTTGAGAGACCTGTGATGTGCATTTGACTGTATCATTTTCCTACATAAAACTTCTCAGTGATTTTTCTGTCAGAGTGAAAACCAGATTCCTTGGACCTCCATGACCTGCCTCCTGTTTCAACACGCTCATGCTTCTCCAGCTTGTGACCTCCTCCCTTTCTATTCCTCCATATCCCATTCTTCACATGCAGAAGTGCTTCTCTGTTTCCCTGATGGTCCCTGGGGCTGAGTGAGTGCTCCTGCTTCTGCTCCTGAACTGTTACTTCCTAGTTCGTTTTACTCTCTTTCAGAGTAAGATGTGTCATTCCTCACACACCTTCCTTTACCATCAGTGTTTGCATTTTCTCTCAGAGGACCTAACCTGTGTCAAAATAGGCTGCTCAATTTGCATGCCCCTAATGCACATTACAGAGAAGGCAATGGCACCCCACTCCAGTACTCTTGCCTGGAAAATCCCATGGGTGGAGGAACCTGGTGGGCTGCGGTCCATGGGGTCGCGGGGAGTCAGACACGACTGAGCGACTTCACTTTCACGCATTGGAGAAGGAGATGGCAACCCACTCCAGTGTTCTTGCCTGGAGAATCCCAGGGATGGAGGAACCTGGTGGGCTGCCATCTATGGGGTCGCGCAGAGTTGGACACAACTGAAGTGACTTAGCAGCAGCAGCAGCAGCAATGCACATTAAATCTTCCATGGATGTGCCCTCCTGATGTTGCAGTGCTGTGTCCCTGTGTTTATGACGAATGCAGGAATCCTGTCTCTGTGAGTGGTCAGAGCAGACTCTAGTCCTAGACTGTGGATTCCAGTCCATCTCCTCCACTAACTGAAGAGGTTGGGACTGTTGCCCAGGCTCACAGGTTAAGATTTCTCATGTAGGATAATAGTATCTATCTTTGATGGTTATGGGCATTGGCTTATGAAGGTGAGTCCATCATGCCCACTTGCTGTTGGGTTCACGGCCACTTCATAGTGACCACATACGTCCCTAGGAAAGTATGCGGATATTGGCACATCACTTACTTATTTGTAGTATCAACCTAATAAAGGAAGTAAACTGAGGCAAGCTCAAATGACCAGAAATTGAGTTTATTGGGGAATAGAAGAATACTTGCAATTCAGGAAGTCAGTTGAGGATTTGGGGAGGTTCTATTTATGGACAGAGAGTAAGAAGAAGGGGCATGTAGTCAGCTTTCAGGCAGTGAGTTTATTGACTATCCTGTAGAGCAGGCATTTAGGGAAGCCACCCTCTTGGCACCTCAGTTTACTTCCTGGGGGCACATGTGCAACAGTCTCCATTCCCTCCCCCAGTTCCATTTCAGGTTGAAACTTCCGTGGTCACTTTCCCATGCTCTGTTGTGTGTGTGTTCAGCTCGCTTTGTAGGTAATATGGCCTGAATGAATGAAAGTGCTGCTATCTAGTAGGACCTCTGCTTTACTCAGAATTCCTGAGGCAGAGGAACCCAAGGGTTGGAGTCTGTTTTTACTCTTCTCTCTCAAGGGCAGCACCACGTGGATATGCCTAGTTTTCCTGGCTGGATAATTCTTATAGGGTAAAATTTTTGAAGGGAACAGTCAATAAATATTAACAGAAAGAAATATGCTTACTATTCTTAGTTTTCTTCAAGGGCCTTTTTTGGGGTCCAATTTCAGTTTTAGTTAAAAAATAGGTATTTCCTAAAAGATGTAAGAAGTGGAAATGTGTCAAGAGGTTTTAACTTAGTTTCTTTCCTTGCTGGCTGTATTCTTGCATATTTTCTTTAATTTATACTCCTTTTTAATTTTTTTTTAATTGTGAAAATATAATACATTTACAGGAGGCTTAGAAAATACAGAACAAAGTTACCTATAGTTCCACTGTGTATTACAGTTATTCTTTTTAAGGGGACTTCCCTGTAGCTCAGATGGTAAGGAATCTGCCTGCAATGCAGGCAGACCTGGCTTTGATCCTGGGTCCAGAAGACCCTCTGGAGAAGAAATTTCTTTTTAA
Source organism: Bos indicus x Bos taurus (assembly GCF_003369695.1). Classification (NCBI taxonomy): domain Eukaryota; kingdom Metazoa; phylum Chordata; class Mammalia; order Artiodactyla; family Bovidae; genus Bos; species Bos indicus x Bos taurus. Next base: position 13,863 of record NW_020867462.1, on the reverse strand, counting down.
GTAGATCAATTAAGATTTTTGGTTGAGTTTCAATATCATGCTCTCAGAAATTAATAGAATGAGTATATAGACAAGTAGAAAGATACCGTAGACCTGAAAAGCACTGTGAACCAATTCAACATAATTAAGATTTATACAATTTTAAAACAACAGTAGGATACAAATTCTATTCAAGTCCCCATAAACTATAAAGTAGGAGACACTGGAATATGTCCAGGGAGATAGGACTAGGTCCAGAAACTTCCTGGTCTAAAGGTACTGAAATCACACAGAGTCTTTGCTCTTATCATTGTGGAATTATGTTAGGGATCAATATCAAAAGATATTTGAAAATAACACACATTATTTTTAAGTGCACTGTGACATTTACCAAGAAAGACCTTTGACTTAGCCATTGAAAGCCTCGATAAAGTTAGAAAACTGAAAAAGCACAGAGGGTGATTGCTGAGAAGAGAGCATTTAAATGAGAAATTAATATAAATTAGAGATTAGTATCAAAGATACTTTAAAAATCCCATGTATTTGGAAATTAAATGTGCACTTTTAAACGATGTGTGTATCTAAGAAGCCATAACAAGGAAATAGAAAATATTTGTAATAGAATAAAAGTGAGGAGTTTATCAGAATTTCTTACATGCACGTGAAACTTCTTTATGCAATTAAATACTATGTAGAGGCAAGTAAGTTATTAAAAAATATTGAACATAGCATAACACTTTGTAAATTGGAACAAAATCTGCACCTTAGTTAATAATATTGTATCACATGTTAATAGTTTTCTTTTTTTTTTTTTTTACAGGATGGTATTTCTTTATATTCTCAGAATTGGATTAGAAGTTTCAAACCTCATTCAATTTTTTTAATCACTAAGATAATAAACTTTCTAGATTTTAGCAATAATACTAGATGCCAACATACATGGAAATATATCAAAGTTTTGACTGAATATAAATTAGAAATCCAGCATCTTATTCATACTAAGTCAAAGAAGTGGAATCAAAACATCACAATATTTTTAGCTAGGCAAAAATTTATATATCTTATAAAATATATATATTATACATTCTCTATATAAATGTATACAAAAGCTTTTCTGCTATGCCTGATAGTCTTAAGAAAGAACAACAACAAGAGAGATGGAGAAATTGGAAAACGTAAACTAAATGAAATGAGAGAACGGAATATGAAATAGAAAAAGTGAAACTAACTAGGTAAAGGTAAAAGATCATCATATAGTCCAGTTGTTTTTAAACATGGCTGCTCATTAGAAACATATCCGGAGCTTTGGAGAAAAAAAGGAATTCCTGGGCATTTGTGTCTTTCAAAAAATTCCAAGATAATTGTGATACACAACTGGATATTAAGAAGTGATTACAAATTTTCCTATTAAATGGCAGTTTTCAGTTCAGTTCAGTTCAGTCACTCAGTCATGTCTGTGACCCGACTTTGTGACCCCATGGACTACAGCACACCAGGCCTCCCTGTTCATCACCAACTCTGGGAGTTTACTCAAATGCATGGCCATTGAGTCAATGATGCCATCCAACCATCACATCCTCTGTCTTCCCCTTCTCCTCCTGCCTTCAAATCTTTCCCAGCATCAGGGTCTTTACAAATGAGTTCTTTGCATAACGTGGCCAAAGTATTGGAGTTTCAGCTTCAACATCAGTCCTTCAAATGAATACGCAGGACTGATCTCCTTTAGGATGGACTAGTTGGATCTCCTTGCAGTCCAATGGACTCTCAAGAGTCTTCTCCAACACCACAGTTCAAAAGCATCAATTCTTCAGTGCTCAGCTTTCTTGGCCCAACTCTCACATCCATACATGACACCTGGAAAAACCATAGCCTTGACTAGATGGACATTTGTTGTTAAAGTAATGTCTCTGCCTTAAGATATGCTGTCTAGGTTTGTCATAGCTTTTCTTCCAAGGAGCAAGCATCTTTTAATTCATGGCTACAGTCACCATCTACAGTGATTTTGGAGCCCAAAAATATAAAGTCTGTCACTGTTTCCCCATCTATTTCCCATGAAGTGATGGGACCAGATGCCGTGATCTAAGTTTTCTGAATGTTGAGTTTAAGCCAACTTTTTCACTCTCCTCTTTCACTGTCATCAAGAGGCTCTTCAGTTCTTCTTCACTTTCTGCCATCAGGGTGGTATCATTTGCACATCTGAGGTTATTGATATTTCTCCTGGCAATCTTGATTCCAGCTTGTGCTTCATCCTGCCCAGCATTTCTCATGCTGTACTCTGCATATAAGTTAAATAAGCAGGGTGAAAATACACAGGCTTGATGTACTCCTTTTCCTATCTGGAACCAGTCTGTTGTTCCATGTCCAGTTCTAACTGTTATTTCCTGAACTGCATACAGATTTCTCAAGAGGTAGGTAAGCTGGTTTGGTATTCCCATATCTTTAAGAATTTTCCAGAGTTTGTTGTGTTCTACTCAGACAGAGGCTTTGGCATAGTCAATAAAACAGAAGTAGATGTTTTTCTGGAACTCTGTTGCTTTTTCAATGATCCAGTGGATCATCCATTGGAACATCTGTTGGATCGTCGAAATGGTAGTTTTAGTGATACAGAATTCGTTTATTTTTTGTTGACCAATCATGATACAATGGTATTAAGCAAATAGTAGCTACATAATCACAATAGTAAAAGATGTTTATCAGTTTTCACCATCAACAGCCAGATCAAAAAAAAAAAAAAAAAAGATAATTACAATTGCAAGTCATGATGGAAACATGATTAATCTAACAATATAAATAATTACATACAGTTTAGTGGTTAAGTAGAGTGATGTGTTAAGTTGAAGTACATCCAGGCACATGTTTCCATCTGCCCAGCCAGTCTATGTCTTTTGGTTAATCCATTTACATTTGAGGTAATTATCGATATGTATGACCTTATTCCCATTTTGTTAATTGTTTTGGGCTTATTTTGTGTAGGTCTTTTCCTTCTCTTTTTTCCTGCCTAGAGAAGTTATTTTAGCATTTGTTGTAAAACTGGTTTGGTGGTGCCACATTCTCTTAACTTTTGCTTGTCTCAAAAGCTTTTGATTTCTCTGTCAAATCTGAATGAGAGTCGTACTGGATAGAGTATTCTTGGTTGTAGGTTCCTCCCTTTTATCACTTTGAATTTATCATGCCATTCCCTTCTGCCTTGCAGAGTTTATTGATATATCAGCTGATAACCTTATGGGAGTTCCTTGTATGTTATTGTTTTTCCCTTGTTGCTTTTAAGATTTTATCTTTGTCTTTAATTTTTGTCAGTTTGATTACTATGTGTCTCTGTGTGTTCCTCCTTAGGTTTATCCTGCCTGGGACTCTTTGCAGTTCCTAAACTTGACTATTTCCTTTCCCATGCTGGGGAAGTTTTCAACTATCATCTCTTCAAATAATTTTCTTAGGTCCTTTCTCTCCCTCTTTTCCTTCTAGGATCCCTAGAATGTGAATGTTGGTGTGTTTAACGTTGTCCCAGAGGTCTCTCAGGCTGTCTTCAGTTTTTTCTATATTCTGTTCTGAGGCAGTGATTTCCACCATTCTGTTCTCCAGGTCACTTATCCATTCTTCTGCCTCAGTTATTCTGCTATTGATTCCTTCTAATGTATTGTTCATCTGTTTGTTTGTTCTTTAATTATTATAGGCCTTTGGTAAACATTTCTTGCATCTCCTCCATTCATCTTCCCAGATCCTGGATCATCTTCACTATCATTATTCTGAATTCTTTTTCTGGAAAGTTACCTATCTCCACTTCATTTAGTTATTTATCTGGGGTTTTGTCTTGTCCCTTCATCTGAAACATAACTTTCTGCTTTTTTGTCCTGACTAATTTTCTAGAATGTGATTTTCATTCTAGGTGCTGTGTGATTGTATTTCTTCTTACTTCTTCTATCTACCCTCTGGTAGATGAGGCTAGAGGCTCAGGTGTAGGTTTCCTGATGGAAAGGACTGGCTGTGGGGAAAACTGGGTCTTTCTCTGATGGGCAGGGCTGTGCTCAGTGAAGCTTTAATCCAGTTGCCTGCTAATGGGAGGGGTTGTCCTCCAACCTGTTGGCCTGAGGTGATGCAGCCATGGAGTCTACTTGCTCTATGGTAGGGATAAAGGCGACCTCCAAGAGGACTTACACCAAAAGGACACCTTCCAGGACTCCTGCCATCAGTGCCTTCATCCCTGTGGCAGCCACTGCTGACCCACACCTCCACAGGAGACCCTCCAACATTAGCAGGTTGGTCTGACAAAAGCAGAAGATATTAAGAAGAGGTGGCAAGAATACACAGAAGAACTGTACAAAAAAATCTTCACGACCCAGATAATCACGATGGTGTGATCACTGATCTAAAGCCAGACATCCTGGAATGTGAAGTCAAGTGGGCCTTAGAAAGCATAACTACGAACAAAGCTAGTGGAGGTGATGGAATTCCAGTTGAGCTATATCAAATCCTGAAAGATGATGCTGTGAAAGTGCTGCACTCAATTTGCCAGCAATTTGGAAACTCAGCAGTGGCCACAGGACTGGAAAAGGTCAGTTTTCATTCCAATCCCAAAGAAAGGCAATGCCAAAGAATGCTCAAACTACCACACAATTGCACTCATCTCACACGCTAGTAAAGTAATGCTCAAAATTCTCCAAGCCAGGCTTCAGAAATACATGAACCATGAACTTCCAGTTGTTCAAGCTGGTTTTAGAAAAGGCAGAGGAACTAGAGACCAAATTGCCAACATCCACTGGATCATGGAAAAAGCAAGAGAGTTCCAGAAAAACATCTATTTCTGCTTTATTGACTATGCCAAAGCCTTTGACTTGTGGATCACAATAAACTGTGGAAAATTCTGAAAGAGATGGGAATACCAGCTGACCTGCCTCTTGAGAAATTTGTATGCAGGTCAGGAAGCAACAGTTAGAACTGGACATGGAACAACAGACTGGTTCCAAATAGGAAAAGGAGTACAAGGCTGTATATTGTCACCCTGCTTATTTAACTTATATGCAGATTACATCATGAGAAATGCTGGGCTGTAAGAAGCACAAGCTGGAATCAAGATTGCTGGGAGAAATATCAATCACCTCAGATATGCAGATGACACCACCCCTATGGCAGAAAGTGAAGAGGAACTAAAAAGCCTCTTGATAAAGGTGAAAGTGGAAAGTGAAAAAGTTGGCTTAAAACTCAACATTCAGAAAATTAAGATCATGGCATCTGGTCCCACCACTTCATGGAAAATCGATGGAGAAACAGTGGAAACAGTGCCAGACTTTATTTTTTGGGGCTCCAAAATCACTGCAGATGGTGACTGCAGCCATGAAATTAAAAGATGCTTACTTCTTGGAAGAAAAGTTATGACCAACCTAGATAGCATATTGAAAAGCAGAGACATTACTTTGCTGACAAAGGTCCGTCTAGTCAAGGCTATGGTTTTTCCAGTGGTCGTGTATGGATGTGAGAGTTGGACTGTGAAGAAGGCTGAGCGCCGAAGAATTGATGCCTTTGAACTGTGGTGTTGGAGAAGACTCTTGAGAGTCCCTTGGACTACAAGGAGATCCAACCAGTCCATTCTGAAGATCAACCCTGGGATTTCTTTGGACGGAATGATGCTAAAGCTGAAACTCCAGTACTTAGGCCACCTCATGCGAAGAGTTGACTCATTGGAAAAGACTGATGCTGGGAGGGATTGGGGGCAGGAGGAGAAGGGTATGACAAAGGATGAGATGGCTGGACGACGTCACTGCCTCCATGGATGTGAGTCTGAGTGAACTTCGGGAGTTGGTGATGGACAGGGAGGCCTGGCGTGCTGCGATTCATGGGGTCGCCAAGAGTCAGACACGACTGAGTAACTGAACTGAACTGACTGGTTCAGTCTGCAGTGGGGGCACTGCTCCCTTCTGCTGAGTCTTGGTGCACACAAGTTTTGTTTGTGCCTTTGGAGAGTGGAGTCTCTTTTTCCCTCAGTCTTGTGGAAGTCCTGTCATCAAATCCTGCTGGCCTCATGGTCAGGTTTCCTGGGGATTCCCAGTACCTTTCCTGGATCCTCAGGCTGGGAAGCCTGATGTGGGGCTCAGAATCTTCACAGCAGTGGGAGAACTTCTTTGGTATCATTGTTCTCCAGTTTGTGATTCACCCACCCAATGGGTATGGAATTTGATTTTATCATGATTGCACCTCTGCAATGATTGCCATATTGTTGCAGTTTCTTTTTCTTTGGATGTGTTGTATCTTTTCTTGGTGAGTTCCAGTGTCCTTCTGTCGATGGCTGTTCAACAGCTAATTGTGATTTTGGTGCTCTTGCAGGTGGAGATGAGCACACATCCTTCTATTCTGCTATATTGAATCAGAAGCCCACAAAGTTTTTATTTTTATTTTTTTAAATTATTTTCGCTACTTGCTTTTTTATTTGCTTAAAAATAGTTTCAAGTTAGTAACAATTTTACTCCTCGCCCAGGTTTTTATTTTTTAAATTAACTTATTAATTTTAATTGGAGGCTAGTGGTTTTTGCCATACACTGACATGAATCAGCCATGGGTGTACATGTGGCCCCCATCCTGAACCCCTCTGCCACCTCCCTCCCCATCCCATCCCTCAGGGTTGTCCCAGTGCATTGGCTTTGAATGCCATGTTTCATGCATCAAACTTGGATTGGACATCTATTTCATGTATTACGGTACTATACATGTTTCAATGCTATTCTTTCAAACCATCCCACCCTTACCTTCTCCCACGTAGTCCAAAAGTCTGTCCTTTACATCTGTGTCTCTTTTGCTGTCTCTCATATAGGGGCATGATTACCATCTTTCTAAATTCCATATATATGCATTAATATACTGTATTGGTGTTTTTCTTTCTGACTTACTTCAGTCTGTATAATGGGCTTGAGTTTCATCCACCTCATTAGAACTGATTCAAATGTGCTCTTTTTAATAGCTGAGTAATATATCATCGTGTATAGGTACCACAGCTTTCTTATCCATTCGTCTGCTGATGGACATCTAGGTTGTTTCCATGCCCTTGTTATTGTAAACAGTGCTGGGATGCACATTAGGGTACACATGTCTCTTTCAACTCTGGTTTCCTCAGTGTGTATCCCCAGCAGTGGGACTGCTGGGTCATATGGCAGATCTATTTTCAGTTTTTTAAGGAATCTCCACACTGTTCTCCATAGTGGCTGTACTAGTTTGCATTCCCACCAACAGTGTAAGAAGGATCCCTTTTCTCCACACCCTCTCCAGCATTTATTGTTTGTAGACTTTTGGATAGCAGCCATTCTGACTGGCATGAGATCGTACCTCACTGCGGTTTTGATTTGCATTTATCTGATAATGAGTGATGTTGAACATCTTTTCATGTGTTTGTTAGCCATCTGTATGTCTTCTTTGGAGAAATGTCTTTCTAGTTCTTTGGCCCATTTTTTTAATTTGGTCATTTAATTTCTGGTATTGACTTGCATGAACTGCTTGTATATTTTTGAGACTAATTCTTTGTCAGTTGCTTCATTTGCTATTATTGTCTCCCATTCTGAAGGCTGTCTTTTCACCTTGCTTATACTTTGCTTTGTTGTGCAAAAGCTTTTAAGTTTAATTAGGTCCAATTTGTTTATTTTTGCTTTCATTTCCATTACTCTTGGAGGTGGGTCATAGAGGATCCTGGTATGATTTTTATCAGAGAGTGTTTTGCCTATGTTTTCCTCTAGGAGTTTTATAGTTTCTGGTCTTACATTTAGATCTTTAATCATTTTGAGTGTATTTTCGGATATGGTGTTAGAAAGTGTTCTAGTTTCATTCTTTTACAGTTGGTTGACAAGTTTTCCCAGCATCACTTGTTAAAGAGATTGTCTTTTCTCCATTGTATAGTCTTGCCCTCTTTGTCAAAGATAAGGTGTCCATAGGTGCGTGGATTTATCTCGGCTTTCTATTTTGTTCCATTGATCTATATTTCTGTCTTCGTTCTAGTACCATGCTGTCTTGATGACTGTAGCTTTGTAGTATAGTCTGAAGTCAGGCAGGTCGATTCCTCCAGTTCCATTCTTCTTTCTCAAGATTGCTTTGGATATTCAAGGTTTTTTGTACTTCCATACAAATTGTGAAATTATTTTTTCTAGTTCTGTGAAATGGTATCATTGATAGCTTGATAGGGATTGCATTGAATCTATAGATTGCTTTGGGTAGTAGGCTCATCTTCAGTATATTGATTCTTCTGACCCATGAACATGGTATATTTCTCCATCTATTAGTGTCCTCTTTGATTTCTTTCATCAGTGTTTTATAGTTTTCTATATATAGGTCTTTTGTTTCTTCAGGTGGATTTATTCCCAAGTATTTTATTTTTTTCATCACAATGGTGAATGGAATTGTTTCCTTAATTTCTCTTTCTGTTTTCTCATTGTTAGTGTATAGGAATGCAAGGGATTTCTCTGTGTTAAATCATGCAACTTTACTATATTCATTGATTAGCTCTAGTAATTTTCCGGTGGTGTCTTTAGGGTTTTTAATGTAGAGGATCATGTCATCTGCAGTGAGAGTTTTACTTCTTTTCCAATCTGGATTTCTCTTATTTCTCTTCTCTGATTGCTGTGGCTAAAATTTGAAAACTATGTTGAATAGTAGTGGTGAGAGTGGGCACCATTATTTTGTTCCTGAATTTAGGGGAAATGGTTTCAATTTTTTGCCATTGAGGATAATGTTTGCTGTGGGTTTATCATATATGACTTTTATTATGTTGAGGTATGTTCCTTCTATGCCTGCTTTCTGAAGGTTTTTTCTTTTTTTTCCATAAATGGATGTTGAATTTTGTCAAAGGTTTTCTCTGCATCTATTGAGATAATCATATGTTTTTTATCTTTCAATTGGTTAATGTGGTATGTCACATTGTTTGATTTGTGGATATGCAAGAATTCTTGCATTCCTGGGATAAAACCCACTTGGTCATGATGCATGATGTTTTTAATATGTTGTTGGATTCTGTTTCCAGAATTTTACTGAGGATTTTTATATGTATGTTCATTAATGATAATGGCCTATAGTTTTCTTTTTCTGTGGCATCTTTGTCTGGTTTTGGTATTAGGGTAATGATGGCCTCATAGAATGAGTTTGGCAGTTTACCTTCCTCTATAATTTTCTGGAAGAGTTTGGGTATGATAGGTGTTAGCTCTTCTCTAAAATTTTGGTAAAATTCACCCGTGAAGCCATCTTGTCCTGGGCTTTTGTTTGTTGGGAGGTTTTTGGTTACAGTTTTGATTTCTAAGCTTGTAATGGGTCTGTGAAGATTTTCTATTTCTTCCTGGTTCAGTTTTGGAAGGTTATACTCTCCTAAGAATTTGTTCCTTTCTTCCAAGTTGTCTATTTTATTGGCATATAGTTGCTGATAGTAGTCTCTTATGACCCTTTGTATTTCTGTGTTGTCTGCTGTGATTTCTCCATTTTCATTTCTAGTTTTGTTGATTTGATTTTCTCCTTTTTTTCTTGATGAGTCTGGCTAATGGTTTGTCTATTTTATTTATCTTCTCAAAGAACCAGCTGTTAGTTTTGTTGATTTTTGCTATAGCCTCCTTTGCTTCTTTTTCATTTATTTCTGCTCTAATTTTATGATTTCTTTCCTTCTACTAACCCTAGGGTTCTTCATTTCTTCTTTTTTCTAGTTGCTTTAGATTTCAAGTTAGGTTATTTATTTATTTTTTTCTCTTGTTTCTTGAGGTAAGCTTATATTGCCATGAACCTTTCCCTTGGCACTGCTTTTACTGAATCCCATAAGTTTTGGGTTGTCGTGTTTTCATTTTCATTTGTTTCTATGCATATTTTGATTTCTTTTTTTTATTCTTCTGTGATTTGTTGGTTATTCAGAAGCATGTTGTTTAGCCTCCGCATGTTTGCATTTTTAATTTTTTTCCCAGTACTGACATCTAATCAAGCATTGTGATCAGAAAAGAGGCTTGATGATTTCAATTTTTTTGAATTTACCAAGGCTAGATTTATGGCCCAGGATGTGATCTATCCTGGAGAATGTTCCATGTGCACTTGAGAAAAAGGTGAAATTCGTTGTTTTGGGGTGAAATGTCCTATAGATATCAATTAGGTCTAACTGGCCCATTGTATCATTTAAAGTTTGTGTTTCCTTGCTGATTTTCTGTTTGGTTGATCTATCCATAGGTGTGAGTGTGGTATCAAAGTCTCCCACTATTATCGTGTTACTGTTAATTTCCCCTTTCATACTTGTTAGCATTTGCCTTACATATTGCAGTGCTCCTATGTTGGGTGCATATATATTTATAATTGTTATATCTTCTTGGATTGATCTTTTATCATTATATAGTGTTCTTCTTTGTCAGTTTTCACAGCCTTTATTTCAAAGTCTCTTTTATCTGCTGTGAGTATTGCTAGTCCTGCTTTCTTTTGGTCTCCATTTGCATAAAATATCTTTTTCCAGCCTTTCACTTTCAGTCTGTATATGTCCCTTGGCTTGAGATGGTCTCTTGTAGACAGCACATACAGGGGTCTTGTTTTTTATATTCATTCAGCCAGTCATTGTCTTTTGGTTGAGGTATCCAACCCACTTACTTTTAAGGTAATTATTGATAAGTATGATCCCATTGCCATTTACTTTGTTGTTTTGGGTTCGAGTTTATAAACCTTTTCTGTGTTTCCTGTCTAGAGAAGATCCTTTAGCATTTGTTGAGCTGGTTTGGTGGTGCTGAATTCTCTTAGCTTTTGCTTGTCTGAGAAGCTTTTGATTTCTCCTTCATATTTGAATGAGATCCTTGCTGGGTACAATAATCTGGGTTGTAGGTTTTTCTCTTTCATCACTTTAAGTATGTCCTGCCATTCCCTTCTGGCTTGAAGAGTCTCTATTGAAAGATCAGCTGTTATCCTTATGGGGATTCCCTTGTGTGTTATTTGTTGCTTTTCCCTTGCTGGTTTTAATATTTGTTCTTTGTGTTTGGTCTTCATTAATTTGATTAATGTATGTCTTAGGATGTTTTCATCTTGGGTTTATCCTGTTTGGGACTATCTGGGTTTCTTGGGCTTTGGTGGCTATTTCCTTCCCCATTTTAGAGAAAATTTCAACTATTATCTCCTCAGGTATTTTCTCATGCCCTTTCTTTTTGTTGTCTTCTGCTGAGACTCCTATGATTCAAATGTTGGGGCATTTAACATTGTCGCAGAGGCCTCTGAGATTGTCCTCATTTGTTTTAATTCTTTCTTCTTTTTCCCTCTCTGCTTAATTTATTTCCACCATTCTTTTCACCTCACTTATCCTGTCTTCTGCCTCAGCTATTCTACTGTTGTTTCCTCCAGAGTACTTTTGATCTGTTATTGCATTATTCATTATTGATCGACTCTTCCTTTATTTCTTCTAGGTCCTTGTTAAACACTTCTTGCATCTTCTCAGTCCTTGTCTCTAGACTATTACTTTGTGACTCCATTTTGTTTTCAAGATTTTGGATCATCTTTACTATCATTATTCTGAATTCTTTTCAGGTAGACTCCCTATCTCTTCCTCTTTTGATTGGTTTGGTGGTCATTTATCATGTTCCTTTACCTGATGAATATTTCTCTGCCTTTGCATTTTGTTTAGATTGCTGTATTTGGGGTGACCTTTCTGTAGGCTGGAAATCTGTGGTTTCTTTTTATGTGAAGGTTGCTCCCTGTGGGTGGGGTTGGACTAGTGGCTTGTCAAGCTTTCATAGATAGGGAAACTTGCATCTGTGTTCTGGTCAGTGGAACTGGATCTCTTCTCTCTGGAGTGCAATGAAGTGTCCAGGAGTGAGTTTTGGGGCATCTATGGGTTTGACATGACGTTGGGCAGCCTGTATTTTAATGTTCAGGGCTATGTTCCTATGTTGTTGGAGAATTAGCATGGTATGTCTTGATCTGGAACTTGTTGGCTCTTGGATGGAGCTTGGTTTCCGTGTAGGTATGGAGGCTTTTGGATGAGCTCTTGTTGATTAATGTTCCTAGAGTCAGGAGTTTCCTGGTGTTCTCAAGTTTTGGATTTAATCCTCCTGTCCTCTAACTTTCAGTCTATTCTACAGTAGCCTTAAGACTTCTCCATCCATACAGCACAGATGATAAAACATCTAGGTTAATGGGTGAAACAATTCTCCACAGTAAGGGAGAACCCAGAGAGGTTCACAGAGTTACATGGAGAAGAGAAGAAGGATGAGGGAGATAGAGGTGACCAGGAGGAGAAGAGGAGCAGTCAAAAGGGTAGGACAGCAATCTAGCCAGTAATCACTTCCCTATGTACTCACCACAGTCTGGAACACAGAGAGGTTCACAGAGTTACACAGAGAAGAGAAGAGGGAGGAGGGAGATAGAGGTGACCAGGAGGAGAAGAAGGGCAGTCAAAAGGGGAGAGGACTGATCTAGCCAGTAATCAGTTCCCTAAGTGTTCTCCACAGCCAGAACACCTAGAGATTCACAGAGTGAAGTAGAGAAGAGAAGGGGGAGGGAGGAGAAAGAGCTGACGTGGGAGAGAAAAGGGAGAGTCAAAAGAGGAGAGAGCAGTAAAGCCAGTAATCACAACCCCTAAGAGAAAATGGATACTGCAGATTAGATTCTTAAAGGTACAAAATTGATAACAAATACCAAAAGCAAAGATTAAAAATCTAGAGTAGAGGTTACACTCTCAAAAATACAATATTAAAAAATACAAAATAAACTCAATCATAAAAATTATGAAAAAAAATATATATGAAATTCGCTTTAAAAATAGGGTCTTTTTTGCAAGGTAATAGTAGGTTATAAAAATGAAAATTGAAGGGCCAATAAATAACTTAAAATGAAAACATTAAAAAGTGATAATAGTAAAATATATCTAGGAATTTCTCTGGAGCTGTTGTGGGCAGCGTGGGGTCGGTTCAATTTCAGATAGTTTCTTGTTCCACCTTGAGAATACTCAAGGTCTATAGGCCCCTTCCAATACTTAGTCAATTTTAACTACAGGGTTTTAATCTGTTGCATCTGTCACTTCTAGAGTGGTTTCCTCTTCTTTGTTTATTTTGGCTTCCTCTCTTTCCAAGTCTCTTCAGTGTCTAATTTTCACCCTGAAACAAGGGGGCAAAGACGGTCAATTATTAGGTTAGTCAGTTAGTTAGAACTTCCCTGGTGGCTCAGACAGTAAAGTGTCTGTCTACAATGTGGGAGACCCAGGTTCAAGCCCTGGGTTGGGAAGACCCCCTGGAGAAGGAAATGGCAATCTACTCCAGTAATATTGCCTGGAAAATCCCATGGACAGAGGAGCCTGGTAGGCTACAGTCTATGGGGTCGCAAAGAGTCAGACACAACTGAGCGACTTCACTTTCACTTTCACTTAGGTTTACTAGTTCAGTTGTGTTGTGGGGAGGGAGGAACACAGCAAAAAAATATCACTGGCATGTGTGAGGAGTGCTTGCAGAGCATGGACCACACTGGGTCTGCCCCAGCTCATGGCGGCATGTGCTTTTTGATCTACACTGCTCAGGTTTCAGGTTGCTCAGCAGGGTCACTGTCCAAAGTGGACGCTGTGTTTTGTGCACTTCCCAGGTCTGAGCTGCTCAGGTTCAGGTTCTCGGGTACTCCACAGGGGCACAGACTCAGTTGTGTACGTGTTTTGTGCCCTTCCCAGGTCCGAGCACTCAGGCAACCAGCTGCTTGGTGAGCACACTGTCCCACGTGGGCCATGCATCTTAATCACCTTCCCGGTCCCAGGCACTTGGTTTCCCAGGTGCATTGTGAGAGCACTATCTCAGCTCACCTCTGGGGAGCTGATCTCAGGCTGTGACCCTCCTGGCAGATGTCAACCGTTCAGGATCCCAGGAAGACTTGGTTAGCAACTGGGAGCCTGCTCACGTTTGGTAGAGGATGCTGGTCTCTGGGGCTGAGAACGGA
>NW_020867461.1:0-42416 GCF_003369695.1 Bos indicus x Bos taurus | reverse complement strand
AAAAAAATGTGCTATTTGATAAAGCAAATGACTAAATATATTTAAAATAATTGGAGCTAGGTTCCTCACTGTTTGAAAAAGGGCTTACAAACATGAAAAGGGAAGAGAATAAAAGAATCCTAAGGTGTTGGACTGGTATTAGAAGCATTAATATGGGCACATTTTTTAAAATACTTACACACAGAAAGAATTATAGATGTTTGTATAAGTGTGTACACACACACACACACATACATATACATGTATTTCTTAGCTTTGTCTGCTAACAGGTCCAAAAGGGATGACATCCCATCAGTATTTAAAAATCCTGTTTCCAGATCTTGGATACTAAATATGATCCTCTACTAAATGGAAGTCCACCAAAGGGCTACTTAGAGTAATAGCTAATTCCAGGGTTTAGACAGGGGCATGCAAAAGAGGCCTGGGAAAATCTTGTTTTGCCAGAAAATAAAGAAATTCTCGGAGAATGATGGAAACACGTTAAAAGAACAAAGAAGCTGATATGAATGGACTCTATTTTTGTTTGTCTTTTTGTTTTCTCATATTTACAATTCTTTCATGTAACGAATAGACTCTTACTGGTCAATTATGGGAAAATCTGAGCCTCAAAATAAAGCCAGAGTACAACCCATTAAGTCAAATAGCAATTAGTGAGCCCATAATGAAATAAAAAGAGAAAGCTCTTTCTTACAGTATCAGTTCAGTCACTCAGTTGTGTCTGACTCTTTGCGACCCCATGGACTGCAGCACACCAGGCTTCCCTGTCCATCACCAACTCCCAGAGCTTACTCAAACTCATATCCATCAAGTCAGTGATGCCATCCAACCATTTCATCCTCTGTCATCTCCTTCTCCTCCTGCGTTCAATCTTTCCCAGCATAAGGGTCTTTTCCAATGTCAGTTCTTTGCATCAAGTGGCCAAAGTATTGGAGTTTCAGCATCAGCATCAGTCCTTCCAATGACTATTCAGGACTGATTTCCTTTAGGACTGACTGGTTGGACTTCCTTGTAGTCCAAGGGACTCTCAAGAGTCTTCTCCAACACCACACTTCAAAAGCATCAATTCTTCAGCGCTCAGCTTTCTTTATAGTCCAACTCTCACATCCATACATGACCACTAGAAAAACCATAGCCTTGACTAGACGGACCTTTGTTGGCAAAGTAATGTCTCTGCTTTTTAGTATGCTGTCTAGGTTGTTCATAGCTCTTCTTCCAAGGAGAAAACGTCTTTTAATTTAATGGCTGCAGTCACCATCTGCAATGATTTTGAAGCCCCAAAAATAAAGTCTCCCACTGTTTCCCCATCTATTTGCCATGACGTGATGGGACTGAATGCCATGATCTTAGCTTTCTGAATGTTGAGTTTTAAGCCAGCTTTTTTACTCTTCTCTTTCACTTTCATCAAAAGGCTCTTCAGTTCCTCTTTGCTTTCTGCCATAGGGGTGGTGTCATCTGTGTATCTGAGGTTACTGATATTTCTCCCGGCAATCCTGATTCCAGCTTGTGCTTCTTCCAGCCCAGATTTTCTCATGATGTACTCTGCATATAAGTCAAACAAGCAGGGTGACAATATACACCCCTGACGTACTCCTTTCCCGATTTGGAACCAGTCTGTTGTTCCATGTCCAATTTGAACTGTTGCTTCTTGACCTGCATACAGATTTCTCAGGAGGTAGGTCAGGAGATCTGGTATTCTCATCTCTATAAGAATTTTCCACAGTTTGTTGTGATCCACACAAAGGCTTTGATGTAGTCAATAAAGCAAAAGTAGATGTTTTTCTGGAACTCTTTTATTTTTTCAATGATCTGGCGGATGTTGGCAATTTGATCTCTGGTTCCTCTGCCTTTTCTAAACCCAGCTTGAACATTGGGAAGATCACGGTTCTTACAATATAATGTCAAGTAATTTACGCAGACATAATGTCTGGAGAGAATCACCATTTGGCATTAGAGTGGTACTTGATATAGACTGGAGTTATCAATGGAGGCCAGGGCTAGTGAGTGAAGGCTTAATAAGGAATATGATATTGGTGGCACGTCCAATTATCTCTCCCCAAATATGATTCAAATGTAAAAGGAGAAATAGAGACGCTACTGTGTAGAAATCTGGAGATACTAACTTGACCATGGGATCAAAGTGAACATCACTTTGGGACAGATCAACATGGTGTGCCTCCGAATGCAACGCACTGAGAACAGAGCATCATTTCCCTGGCATTCCTGCCACATTCCTGCCATGGACTCAAGGCCTGATTCTGGTCATGAGGACAGAGTGGATAGACCCAGGTTTAGAGTCATCTTACACAACAAAAGATATGCACTCTTTAACACTGTCCAGGATACAGAAACAGGCAAAGACTAAGGAATCGTTCCAGGAGACATGACAAGTAAAAGTAATGTGGGTTTGTAGGCAGGGTCCCAGACTGGAAAGGGAACGGGGACATTATTAAGACATACAGCAACATGTGAATGGTATCTGTGAACTGGAGGATAATGCTGGACCTTTGTTCATTTCCTGACTGGAAGGAGTATATGGTAGTTGATACAGGAGAGTATCCTTGTTTCGGGGAAGAGAGGGTAAACACTGCAGTGTTTAAGGGTAATGATCTCACAATAGTTTTCTGGCTTTTTCTCTCTCTAAAGAAAGAAACAGGGCCAATACAGCAAAATTTAACAATTACGGAATATGTGTAAAAGGCATGCAACAATTCTTTGTACAGTTCTTATAACTCTTCTGTAGGTTTGAAACTGTTCAAAAATTTAAATTTGAATAAAAAATATACATGGGTATATACACATGCATATGCATATGTGTATAGATCCATAATCCAACCACTTCCATTTCCTCCATTCTCCCATCATAAATCACTTGGATTGCTGCAGTAGCCTCCAAATGGTCTCCCTGCTTCTGCCCTTGACCTTCCTTCAGTCTATTTTCAACAGAGCATCTAAAGTGAGCCCATAAAAACATAGGATGTTACTGAGAATCAGGATTTCCACAGGAGGAAAAGAGAAATGAAAGTATATAATACAAGAAGAAAAAAGCTTTCAATACTATATAATGCAAGAAAAAAACTTGCAAAAGTATATAATGCAAGAAGAGAAAGAACTCTGTCTGTGCTGTCTTTGAACTGTGAATATTTAGTACAAATTCATGCTTTCTAAAAACACATATTTCCTTTTCCTTAGGAAATACATAGTGAAGTGTTTGGGAGTTTCATATTATTTGCAACCTGCTTTCAGATGATGAAAGAAGAAGGAAGTGTCCGTAATACTGAGAGAGAAAGCAAGTATGGCAGGATGTTAACAGTTGATAAATCTAGGTAAGGGGAATATAGGTTATCGCCATACTGATCTTTTAACTTTCCTGTGGTTTGCTAATACTTTTAAAAACTGATAGTGGGTTGATAAGTACACTTGTATATCCACAGAATATCTTAGAAGGATCCATACGGAAGTGGTGGTATTGGTTACCTATGAAGTATCTCTGAAATTTACTGCCAATGTCTATGTCTTTTTCACCAATCCCACCCTACCATGTTAGATTTTCTACTATTTAGATTACTACTATTTAACAATAGTAAACTATGGTAGCTATTCGGTCTCATTTGCTCAGCAAACTTTCCCACTGACAGCCACTTTGACCACTTATTTATTCCTTTACTTCTTATAAGATGAGAAATCAGTTCGGTGACCAGTTAGAAAGAGCTGTTTTGGCAAGCGGTGAGCCTGACTGCAGTGGGTTCAAGAGACAATAGAAAAAGAGAAACTGGAGCCGGTGACATGGACATTTTCTAAAAAAGAATTCCCTGCCTGTAAAATAAAAGAGAGAAATGTGGTGGCAGTTAGAAGGGAAGTTAACATTTGAAGCGGGTTTTGGGTTTTTCTTTTTTTTTTTTTTTCCACTCTAGATAGGAGAAACACTACATGGCAGGGAGGGAAAAATGATGAATTCAAGGCACAGAAGGAACGAAGTTTGAGAATATTCCTTCGAATAAGAAGGAGGACTTCTTAAGCACACATGGAAGTGATCGGGCTCTCATCATTCCCCAACAGTAAGGAAGCCAAATAATGCTGGCACACGGATGGGCAAATAGGTAGTAGGAGACTGTGGCAGTTCTCTTCTGATTCGAAGGATTCAGGAAGAGGTGCTGGAAGTTTGAAGAGAGAAAGAAACTTCACAAAAACAACCATCAGAATGAGAGGAACCAGGTGACATATGATCAGCTGGGTAACACTTACTCAAAGGTCTATTTCAGGTTAGAATCATAAATTTAGTGAACCAGTCAGAATGGTTGAATTTTCTTTTTTTAGCCACTTTCGCTATTTGAGGGCATTCATGAGTAGGCAGAGAGAGATTTAACCAAGGCTCTGGTTGACCAAAGAGAGAATTACAAAGCAGGAGAGAGACAAAGAATACTGAGGGTATGAGGCAATGGTTAGAGACTGTCCATGTAATGTAAACTGGATAAGGGGAAGTGATGACATAAAGGGGATGAGGGACACGGAAAAGATGACAGAATCTCAGCAGGGCTGGAGGTGCCACTGGACCACTAAATAGAGTGAGCTGGTAAGACAGAAGGTGATGGTCAGAGAGGGATGTTTGAAACTGAGATTATGTTATTAGTAACAACTAGATTGAGGCTTATGACTGGGAAAGCAAATGGCTAAGACAGGATGGAAGGTGGAGAGGAGACCCAGGAAATGAGAGGTCAAGGTGTTTTGAAGGATCTTCTCTGAGAAGGCTTCCCTGGTGCTCAGACGGGATTCGATCCCCTGGAGAAGAGAATGGCAACCCACTCCAGCACTCTTTCCTGGACAATCCCATGGACAGAGGAGCCTGGTAGGTTTACCATCCATGGGGTCGCAAAGAGTCAGACATGACTGAACAACTTCACTTTTTTTTCTTTCTTTCTTTCTCTGAGAATACTGAAATCAGCCAAACTCTTGATGGAAGGAGTGTTGAAGTAAGTGACAATAAGTTAAGAACTAATTTTTTCAAAAAGTGAGGGAGAGTGAACCAGAAATTAGAAGATGACTATAAGAGGGACAGGTGGAGGAGAGCATGTGAGACAATGTGAAACTAAGCCTGGATGTGGATTTTTTTAGGGAAGATGAATGATCAAAAGCAGCAATGAAGAACAGAAAGACGCTAACCCACCTTCAGAGACCCTAATGGTATTAAAGGTTTTGAGAATGAAAACAGCAACCATTCAGTAGGCTTCAGGAAAAAGTGTGATCAGGGGTGTCAGGTACTGGTCACACAGGAAGGCAAAGAGAACTTTCACAGAAGATGCTGAAGTTATCAAAGAAACCACAGTGGCAGAACAAAGCTTCTGATCTTGGTACATATATCTTATATGTGGTCAAAATAAAAAAAGTGGCTTTTGCATAAATGTAAGAAAGAGAGGAGAGAGTAAGGGAGGTAGGAAGGAAAGAGAAGAGGAAAAGATATACAAATGGCAAACACAATTTAGGAAAGATGCTCCACATCACATGTTATCAGGGAACTACAAACTAAAATAATGCGACACCACTACACATCTATTAGAATACCTAAATCTGAAATGCTGGCAACAACCAAGTGTCAGCAAGGACTTAAAGCACAAGAATATCCATTCACTACTGGCAGGAATGCAAAATGGCATAACCACTTTGGAAGACAGGTTTGAAAGTTTCTTACACAACTGGACATACTCTTACTGTGTGATCCAGTAATCATGCTCCTTGGTATTTATGCAAATGATATGAAAATGCATGTCCACATAAAAAGCTGTGCGTGGGCGCTCCCCGGTCTGGTGGTTAGGAATCGGCACTTTCACAGCCATGGCCTGTGTCCAGTCCCTAGCGAGGGAGCTGAGATCCCACAAGCTCCATGGCACAGCAGGAAAAAAAGCTGCACGTGGATATTTACAGCAGCTTCATACAGAACTGCCACCATTTGAAAGCAACCAAACTGTTTTTCAGCAGGTACATGGATAAACAGACTGTGTGCCTTGAACAAATCGTGTCCCCCCAAAATGTATAAGCTGAAGCCCCCAATATGACTGCATCCAGAGGTAGGATGGTATTTCGGAGGTAATCAGGCTTAAATGAGGTTACAAGTGTGGGGCCCTAATCTGCTAGAACTATGGCCTCATAAAACTAAGAGCTAGATCTATCTACTTACCTCTCTCGCTCCTTCCCTCCTTCCTTCCCCTTCCACCCCTCTGCCTTGGGAGGACACAGCAAAAAGATGGCTTTCTGTAAGTCAGGAAGAGAGGTCTCACCAGAACCTGACCATGCTGGCACCTGAAGTTGGACTTCTGGCCTCCAGAACTGTCAGAAAATAAATTTCTATTGTTTTAAGCTACCTAGGTATTTTGTTATGGGAGCCCAAAAACACTGTGGTACATCCATATAATGGAATACTATTCAGTGCTGAAAAGAAATGAGCTATCAGGCCACTAAAGACAGAGGGATCTTAAATGCATTTGCTAAATGAAAGAAGCCAATTTGAAAATGCTACATACTATATCATTCCAATAATACGACATTCTGAAAAAGGCAAAACTAGGAGACAGTGGAAAAATCAGTGGTTGTAGAGGGCTTTGGAGGAAGCGGGCAGAGATAAATAAGTGGAGCACAGGGAATATTTTTAGGGCAGCATAACTACTTCATATGATACTATAATGGTAGATACTGACATTATGTATTTGTCAAAACCCACAGAATAAACATGGAGAAAGCAAGGGAGTTTCAGAAAAAACATCTGCTTCATTGACTATGTGAAAGCCTTTGACTGTGTGGATCACAACTGTGGAAAATTCTTAAGGAGATGGGAACACCAGACCACCTAACCTGTCTCCCGAGAAATCTGTATATAGGTCAAGAAGCAACAGTTATAACTGGACATAACAACCAACTAGTTCAAAATTGGGAAAGGAGTGTAAGGCTGTATATTGCCATCCTGCTTATTTAACTTCTATGCAGAGTACATCATGGGAAATGCCAGGCTGGATGAATCACAATTGGAATCAAGATTCCCAAGAAAATATCAACAATTTCAGATATGTATATGATACCAATGGCAGAAACTGAAGAAGAACTAAAGAGCCTCTTGATGAGGATGGAAGAGGAGAATGAAAAAGCTGGCTTGAAACTCAACATTAAAAAAAACTAAGATCGTGGCATCCAATCCCACCACTTCATGGCAAATAGAAGGGCATAAAGTGGATGATAGATTTCCTTTTCTTGCGCTCCAAAATCATTACAGATGGTGGCTACAGCCATGAAAGTAAGAGACGCTTGTTCCTTGGAAGGAAACCTGTAACAACCAAGACAGTGTATTAAAAAGCAGAGACATCACTTTGCCAACAAAAATCCATAAAGTCAAAGCTATGGTTTTTCCAGCAGTCACATATGGATGTGTGAGGTGGATCATAAAGGAAGCTGAGCACCAAAAAAATTGATGATTTTGAATTACAGTGCTGGAGAAGACTCTTGAGAGTCCCTTGGACTACAAGGAGATCAAAACCAGTCATCCTAAAGAAAATGAACCCTGAATATTCATTGGAAGGACTGTTTGCTGAAGCTGAAGCTCCAATATTTTGGTCACCTGATATGAAAAGCCAACTCACTGAAAAGACCCTGATGCTTGGAAAGATTGAAGGCAAAAGGAAAAGCAGGTGGCAGAGCATGAGATGGTTAGACAGCATCACTGACTCAATGGACATGATCTGAGCAAACTCTGAGACAGTGCAGGACAGAGGAATCTGGCATGCTACAGTCCATGGTGCTGCAAAGAGCTGGATACGACTTAGCGACTGAAAAGCAAAAAAAAAAAAAAAAAAAAACAACAACACAGAATGAACAGTGAATCTTAATATAAACTATGGAATTTAGTTAATGATAATGTATCAATACTGGCCCATGAACTGTACCAAATATACTTCATTAATGCAAGACGCTACCAACTAGGGAAACTTGGGGGTGGGGAAACTCTGTACTAACCCCTCAATTATTCTGTAAATCTAAAACTGTACTAAAAATAAGTGCTATCAAGTATTTAAAAATAATTACACTGAAATAGAATTTCAGCATCCATAAATAAAGTTGTTCTGGAACAGGGTCATGCTCAGTTTTATACTGTCCATGGCTGCTTTCATATTGCAGCCGGCAGAACTGAGTAGCTGGAACAGAGACCACATGACCACAAAAGCCTAAAATACTTACTATCTAGATCTTTACAGAAAACATTGACAGGGCCTCTCTAAATTTCATTACCCAACATAAAAGGAATATGCACATCTTGTCATAGGCTGTTCTGAGTAAGCCATTTTTAATTATTCAAAGTTGTTAGAATCCCAAGTTCTAATTACATGATCTGATTTTAAAATTTTAACTGGCTAGCTTGTAATATAGAAAAAAATCAAATCAGTGAGTACCTGAACACCCAAAATGGCAACTCCCAGAAAAAGAACCCACATTCTACTGAGAAATGCTAGCAGAAAGTAACCTTTCACTCCAGCGCCTGCAAAACCTATACTACTTACTGAACACCTGAGGAATCAGAAGTAAAAATGTTCTATTAGGAGAAGATTTAACAGTGTCAAAAAGAGAAGCTTGGAAAACCATGGGAAATGGGCATATTCAGGGAGGGGCAGGGCAAGACACCCAAGCTGAGTCAGTGAACCTACTACAAAGAACTGAATGATCTGTTAAAGAACATTAAAAGTAGGAGTCAACAGATAAGATTAGTCAGGAAAATGCAGCCTGAGTATCAGAAGACATAATAATGCTATCAGGAAGTATCCCACAGTTATAGTTTAAGAAACATCATGAACATATAATAGTTGACTAGCTGAGAAAATAGATCCTAACTATCCAACATACTAGATTCATTAATAACTGGGGGTATCTTGGTAAGAATCAAATCTGTAGAAATAATTCAGGAAAGCAATATAAAATAGTGACTAAGTTAACAGGCTTTGGAGGTAGACAAACGTAGTTCTTAGCCTGCTTCTGACACTCACTAGCTATAAGACTTTGAGCATTCATTTTCTCTCAGCTTCAGTTTCCTTATCTGTGCATCTAAGAGCTTAGCAGAGCACCTCACACATAATGTTTAATAAGTGACAATTGTTCCTAATTGTAATAGGAATATATTTTCCAAAGCCAAATATATTTTCCCAAGCCAAATACAGTAGGCTTATACTATATAAGATTATATTAGGCTTATACTACTTACACTACAAGTACACTCTACTTGTAAGAGACAGTCTACTTTTTCCAACAACTCAGAAAATCTACCCAAGGATTGAAATAAATCTCTGCTGCTGCTGCTAAGTCACGTCAGTCGTGTCCGACTCTGTGCGACCCCATAGACGGCAGCCCACCAGGCTCCCCCGACCCTGGGATTCTCCAGGCAAGAACACTGGAGTGGGTTGCCATTTCCTTCTCCAATGCGGGAAAGTGAAAAGTGAAAGTGAAGTCGCTCAGTCGTGTCCGAATTTTAGCGACCCCATGGACTGCAGCCTACCAGGCTCCTCCGTCCATGGGATTTTTCCAGGCAAGAGTACTGGAGTGGGGCGCCATTGCCTTCTCCGGAAATAAATCTCTAAAAGTATATAATTTAAGAGAAGTTCTGCCCTTGGAAAATCAAATGAGAACTTCAGTTCAACAAAGAGAACTGAGATTACACTCTTGGTACTGACAATGACGGTCCAATGAAAAATGAAGGTCAGTCTGTGTTTCCCCCAAATTTTAAAGGTAATGAATGGTGTAAATTTTAGGTTTGCTAAAGGACTCATTCAGGGAAGTATACAACCCCAAATTCACACTGAAGCTCAAGAACAGTATAAGTACTCCTCTGTTAAGGTAAGAATATTACTATCCTTATAAGGTAAGGACAAGTTTTCTTTAAACACTGGATGATAAAGCTTCTCTACTCTTATTTCGACCACATTCCATTCCTACTCTTCCTGCCACAAAGCCAAACAAAATATCCGTAACAAGCAAATTCATAATTGTATCCGGAGAACAATCAGGATTATACCCATTTATAAGCGTTAGGTGTAGATGGACAGCAACCTGAGGTCAGGTGCTAGGGTGCTTTGCTTCTCTGCCAATATGGACATCAGCCTCGATCAATAGTGGAAGCTCAGAAAAGGTTTGTCTTCTTTCAGACGAACCAAACGTGTACATACACGCACAAACACTATACGGCAAGCATCGCCCACATCGCACACTGAGAAAAACCTTCAGCCGTTTTGGTGGTCACGGCCATCCTGCCCTAAGCTTCCTAATGACGTCGTATTCGCCGCACCAAATCATCACCTGGTACTTTCCCAGAGGAAACAGCCAACACGATAGTAATTCTAATCAGGCAGCATTTTACACTCATGTCGCCAGGACAGACACCGACAGGTTCTGCTATACTCTACTAGGACCACGGACGGACACGACGAGTGACCCTCGCTTCCCCGACAGGATTCGTCCACACCTGTCACCGAGAGGGCGCGGAAGCAGGGAGGAAGAAACCTGGAGCCACCCCTGGCACAGTCTCAGATCCCACTCACCCCAGTCTTCATCCGGCCGGTGAGGGAGTCCCGGACTAAAAGGTGACTCCATGGTGCCGGCAACGCCAGCCGGTTCCCCCGAAACACACGTTCCCCTGCCCAGTAACTCGGTGACTAGTCCTGGGACGGCGGCGGCGAGCGGACAAAATACTCCGTAACGCTGACGCGACGGTGGCCGAATGGAGACAAACTGCTTCCGCCGCACGAGGGCCGCCAGAGCCTGAGCTAGTTTTAAACAAATCGCTGAGCAAGTATTTTCCCTTTTGGAGTTTTCGACATTTTCTGTTCTGCTGTTTTAAGGAAAAAAGAAAGACGCAAATACTACGTCGGTTAAATAAAATATAATATTTTGAGAAATGGGGGAAAACCCATTCTGAACATCGTCCCCTTTGATTCCACAGTGGAGATATATCAAAACAAAATTTAGAGACTAAAAAAGTAACTCTGGTTTAATTTTAATAACTCACTATGAGTATAAAAATTCTCCATATACACAAATGTGTGGAAGAAAAATACACAACTACTTTTCCACATTCGTTAGAGCTTCCCCTCTATTGGCACAGCATCTGAGATAAGCAAAAATACTAGGAATCGTACTTCTAGAAAGCCTTTTATTTAAGAAATTTAAACAAAATAAATATAAAAGATGAACTTTCCAAAAATCAAAATCAGCTCACCGCCTTAAATATACATTTCTAAAGCATAGCACCTAGTAGACCGAGTCCTCGAGACCTTACCCTAAGACCTGTAATAATGTAAATTCCCAATCGTTTTACTACTAAAACTTATGGATCGATTTTGTTTTAAAAAATCCACCTACACCACAAACTCTAACGGAAAACTTGAACTGAGTTTGATGAAAGAGTTTCAAGACCGCTACTTAAAATTTCTTTCTAAAGCATTTCAGCAGTTGAATATTTAATAAAAGCCTCCACCTTAAGAACACGTATATTCTTAAGAACACGTATATTCTTAAGAACACGTATATCGATGCATGAGACACGGTGCTCAGGGCTGGTGCACTGGGATGACCCTGAGGGATGGGATGGGGAGGGGGGTGGGAGGGAGGGTCAGGATGGGGAACACATGTACACCCATGGCTGATTCATGTGAATATTATTGCAAACGCCACCACAATATAAAAAAAAAAGGAAAAAAAGAACACGTATACCTCTAGGACCAAGTGGAATCTTTCCCTAGGCTACTAAACAAAACAAGCCCTTCCCAGAAGCCTCAAAACTCCTCGTGGCTGGATGATTACTACGGATTACACAATCCGGAATATACAGAATCACCCTGGGATGCAAACCCCGAAAAAAATCACTGAATTATCTTACATTAAAGGTGATTCTTTCTGTCATCGGCTAACTAATCATTTTTCATATCAGGTGAAATTTATAAGGTTTTTATTCTCACCCAACTGCAAATTCAAAAATTGCCAGGAAAACTAAAATAAAACCACCAAGAATCTTCTATATCCACCACATATCTTAGTCTTTTTTTTTTTTTTTTTAAGAAAATCGCCATGACTTAACTCCAGCAAGTTTTCGGGTTTTAATTTAAATTTTTTTAATTTTTTATTCAAGTGGAGATAATAATAATACAAAACAGATTTTGTGTGCTTACCACCAAGAATAAACAAATACAAAGAATTTCCATTTTCACTTCAGGTTTTTCATAAGAAACTAAGCACTGCAGATTAAGCTGAGCTACGTTGTTTCCTTCTGCTTCTTTCCCTTCGTCCACACAGGCAACTTCTATTACGAATTTTATGGTAACCGTTAAAGTCCATTTTTATCATGTTTAAATATGTGTATAGATACATACATTTAGTGTTGTTTTGGGGTATTTTAATTTACATAAATGTTTAGCACTAGTCTTCTCCAAGTCACTTTTCTCATTCAAATTTATTTTTGATATTTTAACTGTTATATGGCATTTCCATAAATTTTTTCATTTCCCTACTGATGAACGTAAATTTTTCATTTCCCTACTGATGGACATTTGGATGGTTTCATCATTTTACTGTTACATAAAATATATCCTCGTATGGATATCCTGGTGCATATATGCAAGAATGTCTTTTAAGGTACTTGCTGGCTCTAGGAGTACTGCTATTTGCCAAATAATACCAATTTACACCTATCATTAGGAGTGATGAATTCTCACCAACACTAGATGTAACCAGACTTTTATTTTTTGCCTGTGAAGGGTGTGACTATAATTTACATTTCCCTGACAATTAAAGAGGTGGCACATCTTCTCATATTCATTAAACTTTATTTCTTCTGTAAATTGCCCATTCATCTTTCATAAAATTTCCTACTGGATTTTCTTTCAATGATGTGTTCATTTAACTTGTATGAATGTAGCAAATACTTTCTCTGAGGCTGACATTTGTCTTTGTTTATGGGATTTTTGTCCTCTAGGTTTTAATTTCAATGTAGTCAGACTTATCAATCTTTTGTTAATGATCTCTGCTATTTGTATATTGCATAAGAAATCCATCCCTTTCCTGAGGGAATTTTTGTTTCCAGATTTTTAGTTTCATTTTACACATCCTTTTTTTTTTTTAATTCAGTTATTGCTGACATATAGTAGCACTATTGCCTTTTTACAGCAATTTTGTATTCAAAAACCTGACTGAATTATGTGCAAATGCTCATCCATGGAGTTATACCCTCCCTACTGTAAATCCTCTAGGATTTTCTGTGTAGAAAGACTTCTTGTATGTAAACATTAACATTTTAAAATCTATTTTTAACATCATTTTAGGTGAAGCGAAAGTCCCTCAGTCGTGTCCAATTCTTTGCAACCCCATGGACTACACAGTTCGTGGATTCTCCAGGCCATAATACTAGAAGTGGGTACCCTTTCTTTTCTCCAGGGGATCTTCCCAACCCAGTGATTGAACCCAGATCTCCTGCATTGCAGGCAGATTCTTTACATCTGAGCCACAGGGGAAGCATATTGTTTTAAAATTAACCTTTAATATGGAAATTTTCAAGCAAACAAAAGAATCTGGGGAATTCTTAAGTCTTCTTTTGGAGGAACTCCTGGCAGTCCAGTGGTTAGGGCTCTGCATTTTCACCACCAGCCACTTTCACTGCTGTGGTTTGGGTTCAGTCCCTGGTTGGGGAACTAAGACTCCACTGTGCAGGGCCAAAAGAAAACAAAAACATCATTTGTCCTGTAAATTTTTCACTTGGTGAGTCTCCTGATTGTAGTATCTAGAGGTTTGATAGGTTTGGGGTTTTTTTCATTTGTTTCTGCAAAATCTTTTCTTTGGAGACATTTTTTAAAGAAACATCAATGTTCGTTAAGAAATATGCTGTTTGTAGATCTTTTTGAATCATACCTGTTAGTTATCAAATAACTTAATTCATTTGCTTTAACTTAAACCTGTGGCAGAGAAATAAAACTTCAAAGAATTTTATGTCTAGATCCATACCTAGGACTCTACTCTGGCATCTGGTAATGTATCTTCCCACAGGTTAAGAATCCATGATGCCAAAGTGATGTGCCCAGCCAGGACATATATCCCCCTCCAGACACACTTCTGACACACAAATAGCTCCACGCCTTGCTCAGGCCTCTGACCCCTAAGAACTATGACAATAGTGAATGCCAGGATGTAGACAGCTTAGAAATGTGAGCTTAGGAGTCCAAATAATACATATGCACACGGTCCCCATGGACAAATCCAGGGGTAGGGAAAGAGGGGCAATCTGTGGGTAGGAGCCAACTCTCACTGCATTGCCATATTTTGTCACAAAACTCCAGTCAGAGAATTCTAAATTCAAACGTCTTCTAGGTCATTATGAAGATGTATTTGTCAAGATAAGAGATTAAAACATTTTAATAGCTTAGTAGCTTTAAGTTCTAAATATTAAGACAAATAGAATGTAAACTTCAATTCTGTTCTGTCTGAATCCTGCCAATGTTGGTAGAATGCCTGACTAGTGAATTTGTAGCTTAGTTAAAAACGGCATTTCATCAGTACTATTAGATTTTACAATCTGATTGACATTTTCAGTGTATCTTCAAGACAAATATCACCCTGAACAGTGAACTCAAACAATAAATATAGAGGTTAAAAGATCAGATTTTGGAGTAAGTCAAACTTTACTTCTAATCTAGGTTCACTAGATAGCTATGTAACTATTGAGGAAGTGACAATCTTTCTGAGCCTCAATTATGACTGTAAAATAGGAATAGGGTCTATTTCAGAGCTGTTTTGAGGATTAAATATACATTAAGTGTTTAGGATAGTGACTGGCACAAAAGTACTCAATTAATTGCAGGAATTTTAAGAGAAACTGTTGACTGCTAGTGGCTAGGCACTATATAAAGTTCTGTCAGCACTGTATCACAAAAATCCTCAGAAAAACTCCAATGTGGATCCTATCATTATCTCCATTTTAGGTAAAAATGAATTAAAGCTAATGCAAATGACCTTTCAAACAACGCTGTCAGGAGAGCAGAGAATATATTAATCTCATTTCGTGAAGCGGAGAAGGCAATGGCACCCTACTCCAGTACTCTTGCCTGGAAAATCACATGGACGGAGGAGCCTGGTGGGCCGCAGTCCACGGGGTCGATAAGAGTCGGACAAGACTCAGCGACTTCACTTTCACTTTCACTTTTCACTTGCATGCATTGGAGAAGGAAATGGCAACCCACTCCAGTGTTCTTGCCTGGAGAATCCCAGGGACGGGGGAGCCTGGTGGGCTGCCGTCTATGGGGTCGCACAGAGTCGGACACGACTGAAATTGACTTAGCAGTAGCATTTCGTAAAGATGAAAAATGACTCAATTTTCAAAAGACCTGCTCACTTCCAAGAAGATGGTGATCAGTGGAACCAGATTAGAGCCACTCTCTAATAATTCTACTTCAGTACTGTTTTCACTGTACCACACCGCCTCTGAAATAAGGTTAATATTGCTGTTTTCAACAAATGTATAAATCCTAATGTTTTACACTGGTATTCCTAAATATTAAAAAGAATTCTTTTTTGAGAACAAAGGCATAATGGATTTTCTATCTATCCCCCACCCCCTGCCAAAAAAGAAAAAAACAAAACACTGAAAGACTTTAAATCTGAAAAGCCTGCTGAGGATGTTTCACAAAATTTCAAAATTTACATAAAGAATAGTCATGTATCCCAAAACGATCCCTCACTGGCAAATACTAATTATCACTCAAAAAAGATACTGTTTTGTCAATTCCCCTGGCAACAATATAAATTACAAGGCAGAGGTTTTATCTAGTTTGTTCAGTGTATCACCAAATTGCATACAACAGGTGCTTGGTAACTATTAACTGAACTGACAAGTATAAATTCAAGTAAAATCTACATAATTCTCTGTGTCAGATGCCACAGTGTCATGGATAGGTAACTTGAACAGCATGAAACGGCTGCTACTCAACTACTTTTTACCTACAAAGAGGCAAAGGTTCAACCTAATTGCTTTTAATAATCTTTCTGGAAAACATTACAAAGTAAAGAGGTAAACAGCTATTATGAAAGCTAAGACAGAAACGGAGAAATTTTTTCTCCTAAAAAAAATGTATTAAATGAAAGTTGCCAAAGGCTCCAGGTCCTATTCTGAGATACTCTCAAGAGTCAACTGTAACAGTCCCACCCTTTTAAAGAGGATGGTGATTCACACTTCTTTGTATTTAAAGTAACTTCCATGTTGGTGTTTATGTACATATAGATATACTCACATGTGAAGATATGTAATATGTATTAAGAACATGGACTACTTTATTAGCTATTTCTGATCTCATGTAAATGTTCAAACATCTAATCAGGTACAATTCTAACTATTATCAATGAGTAAAATAAATTCATCTCCAGAGATCACATTAAAAAGCTAATCTGGACATATTACCTTTCCCAATACTCTTAACACACCAGGCTAAAAAGGTGACTGATATGCAGTTACCCCACATTTAATTTTATTCATCATTAGAAACATACCTAACATTAATATATTTCTTTAAGCAGATTACTTCCAAAAGTATCTTAAACACATTTTTCTAAAAACTCAGATAACTGGGATTCCAGAACAAAAGTAGAAAAAAGACATTTTAGTCAGCATTTTACTGATGTCCTTTCCTTCTACATTTCCAAGAAAAATCCAGACTTACGTGGCTTTACTAATGTCCCTTAAAAGAAAATCTCAAAACACATCCAAGAAAATTTGCTTTACATTTCTAGAAATAAAAGGATGTCACTTAAATATGACAGTTTTAAATTTTTGGACATTATTCTGTCCATCTAGACCTGAAGAATTCTTAACTAACATTCCAAAAATCACAACTGTAAGGAAGTGACGTATGTGTAATTATGGCTGATTTGCATTTTTCTATAGCAGAAACCAACACAAGATTGTAAAGCAATTTTCCTCCAATAAAAAATAAATTTTTAAAAAAGATGGGGAAAAAATCACAACTTTTAATATATATGAAATAAAGAAAGTATCCAGGTTATAGAAGATTTTAATATCAAAGTATAATTTACATGATTAAAAAGTTCTGATTTCTATACAAAGTATTCTACGTAGACAGTAATAAGAAGCTGACAATGTATAATTTCTAAGTAACATCAAGTGATTTTATCTTCTCACATTGCAAATGAAATGTTAACAGCCTAAAAACTACACAATCTGCCACGGATGACAATAAGGAAGAGCAGCACATATCAGCAAGTCATCACATGTAACGAGTTCCTGTTTCTCTTGTTTGTGATCCCCACATTGGCAGCGTTTTCGTTTCGTCCACTCTGCTCTTATGTATTTGAAAAGCGGGTGCTATCCATCTGCCACATGAGCACTGTTCACCATACCAGTTGAAAGAACCCAACTTGGCATTGCATTTGGGGCAGAGAAGCTAAAAGAAAACAGATGTGTTACTTCTTCTCTCACTTTTATATAAAACAAGTAATTATCTTTGGTAACACAGGATATAAAACAGTTAAGACATGGCTCATAGTTTCAAGGAGTTGATGATCTAACCAGTGAGAGGAAACGTAATGGCAATTTATTATAAGGGATAGTAGACTGCAATAATTCTTAAGTATGTTGTACTCTGGGAGTACAGAGAAGGAATAGATTAATTCCAGAATGAAAGGAGAAAGGTGAAGACTGAGGCATGAAACAGAAGGCTTCATGACTGTGGCATATATGTTGACTTTTTTTTTTACCTAAAGACTTAAATTTTTATTTCTAATTAGCTAGTACTAAGACTAGAGCATTTCAAGCAAACAGTACAGACATGAGCATACCTGATCCACACTTTAAATACAGTGTCATCATAAACAAGATGAGACAGAAAAATCTTTCATTATCCACACACCATATTATGTGTTTACTTTTAAACCAACTATAAAGTTTGTACATAAAACTCAGAACTAAAATTGATTACATAACTATCTACAAGTTTTTAGTTTGACAAAATATACCACATTCCTCAAAACAATTAAACATAGAGTTACTGTATGAACCAGTAATTCCAATTCTGGGTATATTTTCAAAATAAAAGCAGGGACCCAAACAGGTATTTGTATATCCATGTTCATAGCAGCATTATTTCCAATACCCAAAGGGAGGAAGCAACCCAGATATCCGTGGATAGATGAGTAGACAAAAAAAATGTGGTATACACATAAAATGGAAGACTATTCAGCAGTAAAAAGGAAGGAAACTGACGCACGCTGCAACATGGATGAACCTTGAGGACATTATGCCAAGTGCAATAAGCCAGCCACAAATTTATGAGGCACCTGGAGGAGTCACATTCATAAAAGCAGAGAGTAGAACAGTGGTTGCCAGGGACTGGGGAGGCGGGGGTGGGGATTAGTGTTTAAGGGGTAATTAGTTAATTAGTGTTTAATGGGTATGGCATTTCAACTGGGGAAGATGGTGGTGATGGTTGCACAATGCGAACATTCTCAATACTACTGAATTACACACTAAAAATAGTTAAAATGGTAAATTTATGTTATGACTATTTTACCATAATTTAAAAAAACCACATTCATAATATATGTATGTCAGACCATTTGTGCCGTACACCTTCAACTTATACAATGCTGTATATCAATTATATCTCAATAAACTGAAAAAAAAAAAAACAAAAAAAAACTGTGTATCTCAAAGCTGAGATAAGCAACAGACTGGATAAAACACCTGCATTATGTGAAACACTAGACGACATAAACAGCTCCTAAATTCCTTAGAAAAAGACAAAACCCATTGAAATGCACCAAGGATATGAAGGAAATTTCCTGCGAAACAAAGTATAAATGGCTGATAAGTACATAAGGATGTTGGTCTCAGCAGTAGTCATAGAGATTCAAATTAAGACACCTTAGGATTAACATTTTTCATCTCATAGACAGACAAAACCTTACTGATTTTATAATATCCATATGCCAACGGTATGGGGAAGTGAGTACATGCATTCAACGTTAGTGAAAGGCAAATTTGTGTGGGCATTGTTAAGGTTGGCCCAGAATATTAGTAATATTTTAAAATGTACACTCTTCAAGCCAGGAATTCCACTTTTAGGTATATATTCTATAATAAAGGTACAAAGAAGTATGCACAAATGTGACCTAGAATATGTCACAAAAAAATAAAATAAGTGCCTTTATCTTGGATGCTTTCCAGATTAAATACAAGCAGCAAGGGAATTCCCTGGGCATCCAATGGTTAAGACTATGCTTTCACTGCTGAGGGCCAAGGTTCAATTCCTGGTCAGCAAACCAGGATCCCACAAGCCACAAGTGGCAGCCAAGATAAATAAAAGCAGCAAGGCATAAACATAAGCCACAAAAAAAAAACCGATAAAGTGGACTTCAACAAATAGTATCAAGAGTCAGAAGTGACTGCTGTACAAGGTTTATTTGGTAGCAATAACAATGGTGACAGATTCTAAAACCTGTGAACATACTAAAAACCACTGAAAACATACTAAACATACTAAAAACCACGTACACTTTCCATGGGTGAATTATATTGCAAGTGAATTATATCTCAATAAAGCAGCAGCATCTGAAAACATGGGTTTGAATATAGGGTACCCCCTTCTAGGCAAGACATTAACTAATGTAAATTAAGTTTCCTCATATATAAAATGTGAATATATATCTGCTCTATTTTATAAAATTATTGTATTCTTCAAATGAAATACAGTGAGAGTTTCATAAAAACTCACTATACAAACTTAGATAATCTTTAAACATCATTACCTCTTAGATTAAGAATATCTTTACATTAATATCAAGTAAACCTAAAAAGAGTTGTAGTGGTCACATGATGCTCATATGAGCTGCATTCTTTACAATTAGTAAGAAATGATAAAGAATCTCATAACAAATATATAAAACTGAAAGAATCAAGAAAACAGAGATACATAGAGCCAAAGGAGAAAAAGGAAGATTAAGAAGAAATTTTAAATCTAACTTTAAAATCTGTGATTTGCCCTATTTCTTACAAAGCTCAAGTTCTGCTAAATATATTCTAGTTTGTCTTAATTTGAAAAAATATAAACAATAGCCTTAAAAGGAATTAACTGAGACCAAAAGCTCTCAACCAGAAAGTGGATCACTGTTTTAGATCATCTGGTTTTTAATTAACTAATTTATCTTTGATAGAATCTTGCCTATCCTACAGAGATATAATCTTTAGAAAGAAAGCAGTTAAGATGGAGTAAAACACTAAAGCATGGTTTAAAATGAAAGAAGGAACAAAATACAGATGACATAATAAAACTAAAGAAAGTAAAATGTGTTCTCACCTGTCCATCCATCACTCCCAACAAAGTGGATTCCATCCACTGTACAGGTTCAATGAAGTAAGATGTACACTGAGCCTGACTCCCTGCGGAAAGCATGGGGGATGCCGTCATCCTCTTGTGGGCAAAGGCTATAGGACCACTTCCTTCATTATGATCCAAAACGCTAGAACTTCTAAATAAAGATCGCCTGCAACCCCCAAACAAACAAAAACATTAATGATTTCCAAAAGAATGGAAAAATAGATTAAAAGTGCAGTTATTTCTTAGAGGGAAAATTAATATAACAAAGATTATGCTATTTTAATTTTTGATAACCTCTACAAGTAACCAGATAACTTTTAAGAATTCATATTCTCCTTGAAATCAGATCTGAATATGAAATTTCTATATTTTTCCATTAAACAATCTTCCTACAAGATTTTAAGAAACTGAAACTTTCAGTACTTTTCTACTGAGACAAAGTAAAATCTCCAGAGGATACAAAATATTTTACCTGCACTTTCTACATTTGTAGAGACCCCCATCTTTCAATCCTTGTGAAATGGCAGATGGGTCAACAGCAAAGAGTTCTTGAGGTAAGTTCTGCAATTCTACGTAACATAAAACATATCCACTTGTCAAAATCAACTCTACATTTTCAGACAAATTCAGTTTGTGTCAAATTGAGGCAAGTTGCTCAGTGGTAAAGAATCCACATGCCAATACAGAAGACAAAGGTTCAATCTGTAGGTTGGGAAGATCCCCGGGAGAAGGAAATGGCAACCCACTCTGGTATTCTTGCCTGGGAAATCCCATGGACAGAGAAGCCAGTCCATGGGGTCACAAGACAGTCAGACACAACTTAGCAACTAAACAACAAAATGCTAATCTCAGAAATTAAAAAAAATCTCCCGTGTTGAGGAACGAGGACGAGGTGGGACAGCACAGTGATGCAGCCCTTGGCTTCCAGGCACAGACTGCCTGACTTCAAGTTCGAGCCAGCCATTTACAAACCATGTGACCCTGAACAAGCTATTTCTTGCTAAACCATGGTTTCAAAATGAAATAAAAGTACCTGCTTCAAAAGTGAAATAATGCACCTGAAGCATCTGGTGTCAGAGTAAACCACATCTACAAAGGACTGAATGTGCTGTGCTTCGGTTGCTCAGTTGTGTCTGACTCTTAGCAACCCCATGGACTATATAGCCCGCCAGGCTCCTTAGTCCATGGGATTTCCGAAAGTAAGAATACTGGAGTAGGTTGTGATGACCTCCTCCAGGGGATCTTCCCAACCCAGGGATGGAACCCAGGTCTCCGGCATTGTGGGCAGATCCTTTACCCAGGCTGAGCCACCAGGGACGCCCAAAAAGGACTGAATACATACTGCCAATTATTACTTACCTGGATACTTCTCTGTAACCTTTTGTAAACGATATTGTTTATAAACTGCACTGGAGGTATCCACTTCACAGCCCATTGCCTGGTATAATTTCAGTTGCCACTCAAACCCCTCATTCATCCTGCAAGGGCAAACAGATACAGAGTTAAATTTTCTTTAAATAAATAAAACTGCATCACAAAAGCAGAATTATTACTGTATCAAGTAACTCACTTGGCCTCTGGCTTGACAGTCTTAAGGTTTTCATAGGCTTCTTCAAAGGTAAGCTGGTCAGTCTTCATCATAAAAGCAGTTATTACAGTCACACTTCGACTGACCCCTGAATGACTGAAAAAGAAACCTTTAAAATATCAAATAGCAACAATTACAAAAACAAAAAAACCCACCCCTATAAATGGTAAAGTTTGGGTCCACTTCTTGTCTGCTTCTTCTACTCAGGTAAATCCTATGCCTCTGAAATACTACTGCTACACAAAAGAAGTATTCCTTGATTTCCTTATTCACTTTTAATTCTGAACCATGTGAATGTACTACCTACTGAAAAATAATTATACTAATTTTTTAACACCTCACAATGCCTTCAGATAAGAAAGCCTTCCTCAGCGATCAATGCAAAGAAATAGAGGAAAACAAAAGAATGGGAAAGACTAGAGATCTCTTCAAGAAAATTAGAGATACCAAGGGAACATTTCATGCAAAGATGGGCTCGATAAAGGACAGAAATGGTATGGACCTAACAGAAGCAGAAGATATTAAGAAGAGGTGGCAAGAATACACAGAAGAACTGTACAAAAAAGCTTCACGACCCAGATAATCACAATGATGTGATCCCTCACCTAAAGCCAGACATCCTGGAATGCAAAGTCAAGTGGGCCTTGGGAGGCATCACTACGAACAAAGCTAGTGGAGGTGATGGAATTCCAGTTGAGCTATTTCAAATCCTGAAAGATGATGCTGTGAAAGTGCGGCACTCAATATGCCAGCAAATTTGGAAAACTCAGCAGTGGCCACAGGACTGGAAAAGGTAAGTTTTCATTCCAATCCCAAAGAAAGGCAATGCCAAAGAATGCTCAAACTACCGCACAATTGCACTCATCTCACAGGCTAGTAAAGTAATGCTCAAAATTCTCCAAGCTAGGCTTCAGCAATAAGTGAACCGTGAACTTCCAGATGTTCAAGCTGGTTTTAGAAAAGGCAGAGGAACCACAGGTCAAATTGCCAACATCCGCTGGATGAAAAAAGCAAGAGAGTTCCAGAAAAACATCTATTTCTGCTTTATTGACTATGCCAAAGCCTTTGACTGTGTGAATCATAATAAACTGTAGAAAATTCTAAAAGACATGGGAGTATCAGACCACCTGACCTGCCTCTTGAGAAACTTATATGCAGGTCAGGAAGGCACAGTTAGAACTGGACATGGAACAACACACTGGTTCCAAATGGGAAAAGGAGTACGTCAAGGCTGTGTACTGTCAGCCTGCTTATTTAACTTATACTCAGAGTACATCATGAGAAACGCTGGGCTGGAAAAAGCACATCTGGAATCAAGATTGCCAGGAGAAATATCAATAACCTCAGATATGCAGATGACACCACCCTTATGACAGAAAGTGAAGAGAAACTAAAAAGCCTCTTGATGAAAGTGAAAGAGGAGAGTGAAAAAGTTGGCTTAAAGCTCAACATTCAGAAAACTAAGATCACGTCATCTGGTTCCATCACTTCATGGGAAATAGATGGGGAAACAGTGTCAGACTTTGTTTTTAGGGGCTCCAAAATCACTGCAGATGGTGATTGCAGCCATGGAATTAAAAGACGCTTACTCCTTGGAAGGAAAGTTATGACCAACTTAGATAGCATATTGAAAAGCAGAGACATTACTTTGCCAACAAAGGTCCGTCTAGTCAAGGCTATGGTTTTTCCAGTGGTCATGTATGGATGTGAGAGTTGGACTGTGAAGAAAGCTGAGCACTGAAGAATTGATGCTTTTGAACTGTGGTGTTGGAAAAGACTCTTGAGCGTCCCTTGGACTGCAAGGAGATCCAACCAGTCCATTCTGAAGGAGATCAGCCCTGGGATTTCTTTGGAAGCAATGATGCTAAAGCTGAAACTCCAGTACTTTGGCCACCTCATGCGAAGAGTTGACTCATTGGAAAAGACTCTGATGCTGGGAGGGACTGGGGGCAGGAGGAGAAGGGGACAACAGAGGATGAGATGGCTGGATGGCATCACTGACTCGATGGACTGAGTCTGAGTGAACTCCGGGAGTTGGTGATAGGGAGGCCTGGCCTGCTGCAATTCATGGAGTCGAAAAGAGTCGGACACGACTGAACGACTGAACTGAACTGAATGGCTTCAGAACAAATCTAAACTCTTTTGCTCTTGGTTTTAAAGGCCCTGGAGATCTGGTCCCAAACTTCTATTTTATCTTTATATATTTATAACAAAGGCTGGCTGTAAAATTGCTGACTCAGTAAGCGTAAACTGTTGTTATTATACTCCTTCTGCCACTGCTACGTCCTAATCAATTTTTCTCTCCCCAAATCTCCCCTACATTGGCCACGCCTGCCCCAAACAAGAACAATGAAAATAGCCTGCTCTCCCTCTTAAGTCTGAATAACCTTAACCTCTGTTCATCTCTCTTACTACACACCTCGCATCCCAGTCTGCATTTCCTCAGTATGTGTCTCGCTACTCGAGAAGAGATTTAAACTCTTTAGGTGTAGAGACTTAGTCATTTATCTGAAGATTCCTCCTACCCTGGAAAACTCAGCGGCTGCAGAATGACCCAACATAAACAAAATGAATGAAAAGCCTGCGCTTCGTCAGGGGACCGCGTCCCGCCCACTCCTCTCTCTGACACAAGCCTACGCAAGAGGGAGCTGGGACAGCCCTCTGGTCCTCTTCTGGGCCCTGGGAGGGAAAGGGTGAGGTGGGCCAGGGTAGAAGCGTGGCGAGGTTGCTCTCCCCACGGACCCGACCACTCACCAGTGCACCAGCACCGCGCGGCCCTCGGCGCGAGCCTGGACGATGAAGGCCACACAGCGGTCCAGATGACTGAGCAGGTCGGTCTCAGGTTTGTCCAGCGCTGGCACGAAGAGACTCCGTAGACCCTCGACCCCAGCCCCCGTTTTGAAGTTAGGCTCCTCCGAGTCCACCGTCAGCACTGCCGTGACGGCCGCCTCCCTCAGGTGGTCTGGCTCCGCGACGGCCGCGGCTCCACCCAAGAACAGCCCCGGACGCACTTCCAGCATATGCCTGGCAGAGCTGGCCCGGCTCTGGCTGCCGATCTGGTGCTCCCAGCCATGGCTCCCCTCCTGCGCCTCCAACATGGCGGCGCCCGGGGGCCGGGCAGCGGCTGGCCCTACCACCGAGTAGGCAATAGGCTAGAACGTCCTTACTTTAGGCCCAGCCGGCTGAGTTGCGCCGCTGCTGTCTCGGAGGATTTCGTCGACCGCGGGAATGTGGATTTACTGGGGAAGGTGACTTCGGCCTGGGCGGAGCTAAACCCCATTCGCAGCCGCTTCTGAACCCTAACGCAAATACCTACAGGGTTTCTCAGGCTCTTAGGGTTGAGATTTTTATAGATTTCTGCAGAAGCAGAAAATGGATTCAAGTTGAAATGATGGTCACACCAACTGAGTCAGTACCATAATCTTATGCATTTGAAATACAACGCTTTTCCAGTACGTATGAAATCATTTGTTTGTAGTTCTTCTCTTGTAACTTTTTACTTTTTTTTTCTTTTTGCCCCCCTCCTTTTTTTTATTGGTATGTGACTTCTTGTTGGTGTATATTCTGTATGTTTGAAAATATTGATCCCATGGTTTTGTGTCAGTGCACTCCAAAGACCACCAAGAATCCACGTGTAGTTTTAAATAAATTGAGTTTATTACTCAATCATGAACTGTAGAATTTTGGGAAATGCAGGTCTTAAGAGAATGTTGCTGCTGCTGCTAAGTCACGTCAGTCGTGTCCGACTCTGTGAGACCCCACAGACAGCAGCCCACCAGGCTCCCGTCCCTGGGATTCTCCAGGCAAGAACACTGGAGTGGGTTGCCATTTCCTTCTCCAGTGCATGAAAGTGAAAAGTGAAAGTTAAGTCGCTCAGTCATGTACGACTCTTAGCGACCCCGTGGACTGCAGCCTACCAGGCTCCTCGGTCCATGGGATTTCCCAAGCAAGAGTACTGGAGTGGGGTGCCTTGCTGCTGCTGCTGCTAAGTCACTTTAGTCATGTCTGACTCTGTGCCACCCCAGAGTCGGCAGCCCACCAGGCTCCCCCATCCCTGGTATTCTCCAGGCAAGTGGGGTGCCTTCAGATCAGATCAGATCAGTCGCTCAGTCGTGTCCGACTCTATGCGACCCCATGAATCGCAGCACGCCAGGCCTCCCTGTCCATCACCAACTCCCGGAGTTCACTCAGACTCACGTCCATCAAGTCAGTGATGCCATCCAGCCATCTCATCCTCTGTCGTCCTCTTCTCCTCCTGCCCCCAATCCCTCCCAGCATCAGAGTCTTTTCCAATGAGTCAACTCTTCGCATGAGGTGGCCAAAGTACTGGAGTTTCAGCTTCAGCATCATTCCTTCCAAAGAAATCCCAGGGCTGATCTCCTTCAGAATGGACTGGTTGGATCTCCTTGCAGTCCAAGGGACGCTCAAGAGTCTTTTCCAACACCACAGTTCAAAGGCATCAATTCTTTGGCGCTCAGCCTTCTTCACAGTCCAACTCTCACATCCATACACGACCATAGGAAAAACCATAGCCTTGACTAGACGAACCTTTGTTGGCAAAGTAATGTCTCTGCTTTTGAATATGCTATCTATATTGGTCATAACTTTCCTTGCAAGGAGTAAGTGTCTTTTAATTTCATGGCTGCAGTCACCATCTGCAGTGATTTTGGAGCCCAAAAAAAATAAAGTCTGACACTGTTTCCACTGTTTCCCCATCTATTTCCCATGAAGTGATGGGACCGGATGCCATGATCTTCGTTTTCTGAATGTTGAGCTTTAAGCCAACTTTTTCACTCTCCTCTTTCACTTTCATCAAGAGACTTTTGAGTTCCTCTTCACTTTCTGCCATAAGGATGGTGTCATCTGCATATCTGAGGTTATTGATATTTCTCCCGGCAATCTTGATTCCAGCTTGTTTTTCCAGTCCAGCGTTTCTCATGATGTACTCTGCATATAAATTAAATAAACAGGGTGACAATATACAGCCTTGACGAACTCCTTTCCCTATTTGGAACCAGTCTGTTGTTCCATGTCCAGTTCTAACTGTTGCTTCCTGACCTACATACAAATTTCTCAAGAGGCAGATCGGGTGGTCTGGTATTCCCATCTC
Source organism: Bos indicus x Bos taurus (assembly GCF_003369695.1). Taxonomy (NCBI): domain Eukaryota; kingdom Metazoa; phylum Chordata; class Mammalia; order Artiodactyla; family Bovidae; genus Bos; species Bos indicus x Bos taurus. Next base: position 15,331 of record NW_020867461.1, on the reverse strand, counting down.
TTGAAGAATTTTCCACAGTTTATTGTGATCCACACAGTCAAAGGCTTTGGCATAGCCAATAAAGCAGAAATAGATGACTTTCTGGAACTCTCTTGCTTTTTCCATGATCCAGCGGATGTTGGCAATTTGATCTCACATATTGCTGAAGCCTGGCTTGGAGAATTTTGAGCATTACTTTACTAGCATGTGAGATGAGTGCAATTGTGCAGTAGTTTGAGCATTCTTTGGCATTGCCTTTCTTTGGGATTGGAATGAAAACTGACCTTTTCCAGTCCTGTGGCCACTGCTGAGTTTTCCAAATTTGCTGGCATATTGAGTGCAGCACTTTCACAGCATCATCTTTCAGGATTTGGAATACCTCAACTGGAATTCCATCACTTCCACTAGCTTTGTTCGTAGTGATGCTTTCTAAGGCCCACTTGACTTCACATTCCAGGATATCTGGCTCTAGGTCAGTGATCACACCATCGTGATTATCTGGGTCGTGAAGATCTTTTTTGTACAGTTCTTCTGTGTATTCTTGCCACCTCTTCTTAATATCTTCTGCTTCTGTTAGGTCCATACCATTTCTGTCTTAGGAAGATCCTATTACAGGATTTTGGGCTTCCCATGGGGCGCTAGTGGTAAAGAAATCGCCTGCCAGTGCAGGAGACTTAAAAGACCTGGGTTCAATCTCTTGGGTCCAGAAGTTCCTCTGGAGGAGGGCATGGCAACCCACTCCAGTATTCTTGCCTGGAGAATCCCATGGACGGAGGAGCTTGGTGGACTACAGTCCATAGGGTCGCAAAGAGTTAGACACAACTGAAGTGACTTAGCATGCATTAGAGGATCTGAGCTTATATTAAATGGGTTAGGGCTAAGGGACTGTGGAAGCAGGACTTTGCTCTGGATTGGATGCTGTCAGGAAGTGGGAGTGATTCTATGATTCAGTATGTTAATAAATCTTACCCAAGGGAAAGAAGGCTAGAGAGATGCTAAAGCTGTAACTGGTCAAGAAATAGCAGTCATGGTACTGGCATAAAGAAGGAAACATGGGCCAACGCAACAGAATAGAGAGCGCAGAAATAAACCCTCACATGTATGCACAAATGATCTTTGGCAAGGGTACCATGACCAAACAATGGTCTTGTCAACAACTTTTTGGATATGACACCAGAAGCAATACATGGGATTATATCAAACTAAAAAGTTTCTGCACAGCAAAAGAAACAATCAACAAAATGAAAAGGCAATCTACAGAACAGAAAAAAATATCTGCAAACCATATATCTGATAAGGAGTTAATATCCAAAATATACAAAGAACTCATACAAGTCAACTGCAAATAAAAATAGAAAATGGGCAGAGAAACTGAAAAGAGATTTTTTTTTCTAAAGAAGACATACAAATGGCCCACGGGTACATAAAAAGATCCTTAATATCACTACCCAGCAGGGAAATACAAATCAAAACCATGATAAGATATCACCTCACACTTGTTAGTATGACATTAAAAAAAAAAAAAGCAAACAATACGTAGCATGTTGATGAGGCTGGTGGATAAAAGGGAACCCTTGTGCATTGTTGGTGGGACTATAAATGGATACAGCTACTCCGGAAAATGTATGGAAGTTCTTCAAAAACTTAAAAAACAGAGCTACCATATAATGCAGCCATCCCATTTCTGGATATATGTCCAAAGGAAATTGCTGGGGACCAGCCCCAGCTGATCCAGGGTATTCGAAGGAGAGACGGCCTAGGCGACTATTTATATGCTAATTAGAGATATAAAGAATAATAGAATGAGGATAGCTCAGTAGGAAAATTCAGTGGAGAAAAGAGGCTGAGTAGCTTGGTTTACGCGGGAGACCAATAAAACTTCAAGACAAGAAGTTTGCACCACTTACGTAGGCCGCAGGCGCCCTCTCGAATAGCGGAAGGTGCCTCACTCTAGACACCTTCTCGAGTGGGTCTTAGAAGCCCAGGCATAATTAGTAAGCGTGGTGGGTTCCGCGCTCCAGACGGAGACTCAGCTGGAAGTTGAAGGGAAGAATGACATGGGGAGACCAAGCGTTGGTGAGCAAGGCCCGTAGCTTTATTTTTAACAGGGGCTTTTATACCCTAAGTTACACATAGAGGATAATAGGGGATGCAAAGTCAGCAGTCTTTGATTCTTATCAAAAACCAAGGTTTCTTTCCTGCAAATTTATCGTACACAAATGGTTTAGGTGATTTACATCATCTTCTGGCCAGAAGGCCTACTAACATTTTATGACTCTTGACAAGAACTTATCAACAAAGACTTATTTTCTCTAAGAGTAATTATTTTAAGGTTTGGCACCATCTTCCAAAGATAAAATTGCATTCCTATAGGGCGGATGTGTAATGGGTTTACAACAAAGGAAAGAATTTATTACCTTAAGGGTCTAAAGTTACTAACACCAAGGCCACTACTTATTTTTTCTATATACCAACTATTAATTAATACATATTCAAGGATACAATTTAGGGGATGTGAAAACTTGGCAACAAACATTGACTCATCAATGAAATCCTTTACTAGATTATTCTGACAGTTTTTAACTCTCTGAGAGGCTCTAAGCTATTTGAATATCTTAAGCTTCCCGTGCCTCTTGAGGCTGGGAGACTGTAAACAATCGTATCCACAGCTGCAGGAGTCCGGGTAAACTTGTCAGGCGAGTTAGAGAGCCATCTGAGGGGTTTGGATTTAAACACTCCTAATTGCCCAGGAACTTTATTAATTGGAGCTGTAAGTTAACTCTTTGACAGAGAGAGAGCGAGATGGTGGTAGGGGACAGCCCCCAGTAAAGTCAGAGGTGAGAGCACAAAGCAATAAAGTAGGCAGACTCTGGTTTTTTGGGGGGAAATGCTCGAGAATATCCGGGCGGACTCCTGAGGCTCGATCCCGCCTTTGCGTATGCCGAGCCTCCTTCCTCATGACCTTTGTCACGAGTGGAATGCCTCACCGGCTCCCGGCGGGAAATGAAGTTAGAATCTTACAGAGAGAGCTGCAGTCTCATGTTATTCCCAACAGCCAATACATGGAAGTGACCTAAATGTCCATCTAAGCATGGATGGTAAAGATGTGACTTATATATTATGAAATATTATTTAGCCAAATGAAAGTAGGAAATCCTGCCATTTGTGATAACATGAATAGAACTTTGAAAGCATTATGCTAAGTGAAATAAGTCAGAGAGAGAAAGACAAATATTGCATCATATCACTTATATGTGGTAACTGAAACAGCTAACTCAGAAACAGCATAGAATAATGGTTGCCTAGGGCTGCAGGGAGGAAGAATTGAAGAGTTGTCCAATTGGTATAGAGTTTCTGTTTTTGAAGATGAAATGGTTAAGAGGGTAAATTTTTTTTTCATCATATTTTTTAATAGCAGTCATTTTAGCTAAAATAGAGGGATATTTGGTGTTTTGTAATTGGACAATGTTCATGTTCTGTCTTATTCAGACATAATGATGCTGGTCTTTGTCTTACTTCGTCATGATCTCGGAGTTGCCTTGTCTGATGTTGATTTTCTGTGAAGTTGTTTACGTTCAGCAGGAGAGGAAGAAACACCTAACTGTGAGCGCCTGGCCAGCTGTAGCAGCACTAAGGAAGATCTACTTCATAGTACCAAGCCAGCTCCTGGATGCCAGGGTCTGCTTTCCTCTTTCTCATATATGACTTTATGATTTTCAAAGAGACTGAGACTTGGGGCAGGGACATTTGACCCCCATCTAAGTCAAACGGAGGAAGCAGCGACTACTTGTCCTTGGAAACACTTAAGTGGGCAGCCTGTAGGGATGGAGGAAGAGTGGTACCTTCCCTTACTCCCACCACAGGCTCTGAACCTCTTAAGGGTAAGGACTTTGCCTTTTCATCTTTGTATCCCTCACCCCACAGAATTTGGGCTAATGGTGCTGATTATTCCATCTTTTGAATGTTAGAAATGAAAAGGAAAGGAGTACCAGAAAAGACACTGTGCACGTCCCTTTCAGTGTCATATCCTTCCCCATCCCAAAGGCTTTATCTCAAAGTCTCACTCAGTGTTTTTGCTGCAGAGTCATGTTCTCAATCTTCTGAGCCCTTGGTTGAATCAACTCGGCCTTTCTCACTTTATGGTCCTGGAAACATCTCCTTTGTGTCAGGCTCTACAGTAGATGCTGAAGCTACAAAATGAATGAGTCTTTGCCCTCAAGGAACTTAGAGAAAAACTGGAGTAAAAGATAAATAAATAGCCTAGTAGTGTTTTGACAGGAGCAAGGGCAAATCACTAAGAAGAATGCCAGGGGTGGCATGTATGGCATATATGAAAAATACTGAAATATATGTATCAAACTATTAACAATGGTTATTTCTGGGAGCTGACATGAGGAGACGTACATGATAGGGTTTATACACTTCTTCCTGTATAATTTCTTAATACACTTCTTTCTGTATAACAGTACATGAACCGTGAACTTCCAGAAGTTCAAGCTGGATTTAGAAAAGGCAGAGGAACCAGAGATCAAATTGCCAACATCCGCTGGTTCACTGATAAAGCAAGAGAATTCCAGAAAAACATCTACTTCTGCTTTATTGACTATGCCAAAACCTTTGTACGGATCACAACAAACTGGAAAATTCTTCAAGAGATGGGAATACCAGACCACTTGACCTGCCTCCTGAGAAATCTGTTTGCAGGTCAAGAAGCAACAGTTAGAACTGGACATGGAACTACACACTGGTTCCAAATCAGGAAAGCAGTACGTCAAGGCTGTATATTGTCACCCTGTTTATTTAACTTCTATGCAGAGTACATCATGAGAAATGCTGGGTTGGAACTGAACTGTATAATTTGAATCTTTTCAAGAAGTGTTATTAAAATTATTCATTGTTAACAATCATAGATATTTACATTCTGGAAAAATGGTGGAGGGGAGAATTAGGGTTAATCTCCTAGACAATTTGTTCAGTTCAGTCGCTTGGTCGTGTCCAACTCTTTGCGACCCCATGAATCGCAGCATGCCAGGCCTCCCTGTCCATCACAAACTCCCGGAATCTACTCAAACTCATATCCATCGAGTCAGTGATGCCATCCAGCCGTCTCATCCTCTGTCGTCCCCTTCTCCTCCTGCCCCCAAGCCCTCCCAGCATCAGGGTCTTTTCCAATGAGTCAACTCCTTGCATGAGGTGGCCAAAGTACTGGAGTTTCAGCTTTAGCATTAGTCCTTCCAATGAACACCCAGGACTGATCTCCTTTCGGATGGACTGGTTGGACCTCTTTGCAGTCCAAGGGACTCTCAAGAGTCTTCTCCAGCACCACATTTCAAAAGCATCAATTCTTCGGCGCTCAGCTTTCTTCACAGTCCAACTCTCTCATCCATACATGACCAATCACCATCTGCAGTGATTTTGGAGCCCAAAAAAATAAAAAAATAAAGTCAGCCACTGTTTCTTCATCTATTTGCCATGAAGTGATGGGACCATGATCTTAGATGCCATGATCTTAGTTTTCTTAATGTTGATTTTATTAAGGTAGCCTAAATCATGCCATTGGGAGAAGGCAATGGCACCCCACTCCAGTACTGTTGCCCGGAAAATCCCATGGATGGAGGAGCCTGGTAGGCTGCAGTCCATGGGGTCGCTAAGAGTCAGACATGACTGAGCGACTTCACTTTCACTTTCCACTTTCATGCATTGGAGAAGGAAATGGTAACCCACTCCAGTGTCCTTGCCTGGAGAATCCCATGGACGGATAAGCCTGGTAGGCTGCAGTCCATGGGGTCACACAGAGTCGGACATGACTGAAGCAACTTAGCAGCAGCAGCAGCAAATCATTCCATCAGCTTTATTAGTTTTCTGTTGGAAATTAGCTTTTCTTCCTCAACTCCTTAAAATGAATGTACATTCCTTCAAGGATGGGAGTGGGAGACATATCTGAATTGTTATTGAACATCATATAGCCTGGCTCAGTGTTTATCTGTACCTGGGTGAATAATACCTCAATTCCCAAAGCTGAAAGGTATTTACCAGCTTCTGTATTTGTATGCCTGGCCACTAGGTGGCACCATGTGCCCTTTTGCAAAATATATTTTCTTCAGTTCAGTTGCTCAGTCGTGTCCGACTCTTTGCGACCCCATGAATTGCAGCACGCCAGGCCTCCCTGTCCATCACCGACCCCCGGAGTCTACCCAAACCCATGTCCATCCAGTCGGCGATGCCATCCAGCCATCTCATCCTCTGTCGTCCCCTTCTCCTCCTGCCCCCAATCCCTCCCAGCATCAGAGTCTTTTCCAATGAGTCACCACTTCCCATGAGGTGGCCAAAGTACTGGAGTTTCAGCTTCAGCATCATTCCCTCCAAAGAAATCCCAGGGCTGGTCTCCTTCAGAATGGACTGGCTGGATCTTCTTGCAGTCCAAGGGACTCTCAAGAGTCCGACACCACAAGAACTTCCCCAACACCACAGTTCAAAAGCATCAATTCTTCCGCGCTCAGCTTCCTTCACAGAGAAACGCATATATGGCAACCTGCAACAAAAGCTGGATGTTTGGCCCAGGGAAAGAAATTTGTGTTTAGAGAGGGAGCTGGGTTGCTTCTTGTCAAGAAGAGGAGAGGAGGCTCTCTGCCTCTACCTAGCATTGGTAGGCTCAGGCATGCACCACCCCCAACACACACATAATTTATCTGTTCATTTTATCGGGAGCAAGCCTATATCATTGATAAACATGAATTAAGCAAAAATTCTAAGAGATATTCAAGTATGTGGTGGCTTGCATTTTAAAAAGACATCACTCATTCTATATAACAAGGCCTAAATCTGATGAGAGTCCACATCACCCTACCTTTCCATTTATGGTTGCTTTCAGAATGTTTCATCTTCTAGAGCACAGTCACAAGTATGATTTAACACTTTCACCTTTAAAAATATTTGCTGTAAGTGCATATTTATGCTGAGCGATGAGTAGGGCAATTTCCCCTCTTCTGCCCCATCGCCTCCCCATCATGGTCCAAAGACAAGTTCCTCTTTTTATCTCCAGCATGCTGCCTGGGCCCTCCTAAACCCAATGAATTATCAATAAATGTTTGTCAGTTATGTCCTTAATGGAACTTAAGATCTATGACAGTTATGGAGATACACGTGAAATGTACTTTAAGGCCTCCAAATTAAAATGTTGAACAAAAATGTAAATGGTGACAACAACATTATTTTGTCTGTGTTCGTGAGTAGAAGGTGGACACCTAGAAAGTGATGAGTTCAGATTTGACACTGTCTTTGAGGCACACAGTCTGCAACCAGAGAAAACCCAGGTCTGAATCCCAAGCTTCTTCTGACCCTATTACCTACCAATATGTAATCATGTGCTTGTAGAAATTTATATGATTTCTCTAAGCCTCAGTTTCTTCACCTGCAAAATAGAAATGCTGTGCTGTGCTTAGTCGTTCAGTTGTGTCTGACTCTTCACCACCCCGTAAACTGTAGCCCGCCAGGCTCCTCTGTTCATGGGGGATTCTCCAGGCAAGAATACTGGAGTGGATTGCCATGCCCTCCTCCAGAGGATCTTCCCAACCCAGGGATCGAACCCAAGTCTCCCATAGCAAAATAGGAGAAATTATAGCCACATTGCAGAGTTCTAATAAGAATTAACTCATCAATATGTGTTATCGCTAGGAGAAAGAAATCCCAAGCTGCACCGTTGCCCCTGAAGCAGCTCGTAGAGGATGCTGTGCAGGAGAGGCTGAGCTGCAGCGAGGGAGAAACGACCGCAGATGGCGTGTCCTGAGGAAGTTGGTGAGCAGATATAAATCACTGAGCGTCATCAGTCCAGGAATTCAGTGGTCATGAGACTTAGTGGTAAGAGGACCCTAACTACTCATGCTGTTTCAACCACATTCTGAAGTCATGTATTAGAGTCCATGTCTTGTAAAAACGTGTCCTCCTTCCCTAGAAGGGCACCTCTTGTCAAGATTCTGAGGAAATAACATCACCATGAAGCCCTGCGAACAGAGATGACTGAAGCGAGTTGAAACCCCCTCCTTATGTAAGGATAGCTTGGTCCACTGACCCAACAACTTCTCCTGTCTTACTCCCAACTGTGCCCCCCGACCCACCCCTAATATTTGAAAACCCATCGCATTTGGGGACAAGCCATTTGAGAAACACTGGGGCAGGAACTGGTTAGTGATATTTGGGTTGTGCTCTCAGTTCCTTTTTGACTAAAAGAGAAACTGGTAAACAAAGAGTCAGATGAGTAGGGCAAAGATGTTCCCTATTGCATGTCAGGGGTTTGCTGGGTTATATTTTGCAAAACTCTTCTCCCTCCATTCCTCCCCAGACAAGCAAAATACAGAGAATGGCCAAAGTTGCCCCTTTCCAACATCACAACCTTTGGAGTACTCTTGCTGCCTAAATACAGTCCAGTGTGTTGTAATGGAAAGAACTCTGGACTTGGATGCATGTTCTAGACTTAAGTTTTGGTTCTATCATGTATCAGTGTTATAACTTGGCCAAGCCAGTTAAGCCCTCTGAATTTCAGTGGCCCCAGCCTAAAATAAAGCCTTCTCTAACATTCACTAAATGATTTTAAACTATAAAAATCAGAAATTCTATAAACTTTTGGTCAGTACACAGAACATTTCTATATCCTTTAAAAATGCTGTTGCTTGCCCCTCCTTATACCAAATATACTCAGCTGCTTCTTCTAAGTGTGTTTCCTATCAACTATCTCATATTTTCCAAGATGTATTTTTAGAAAGGCAGAGGAAACAGAGATCAAATTGCCAACATCTGTTGGATCATAAAAAAAAAAAGCAAGAGAAATCCAGAAACTCATCTACTTCTGCTTCATTGACTATGCTAGAGCCTTTGACTATGTGGATCACAACAAACTGGAAAATTCTTAAAGAGATGGGACTATCAGACCACCTCACCTGCCTCCTGAAAAACCTGTATGCAGGTCAAGAAGCAACAGTTAGAAGCAGACATGGAACAACAGACTGGTTCAAAATTGGGAAAGGAGCGTGTCAAGGCTATATATTTACAAACATTCAAGATGGCAGGAGGAAACTGTCCAAATAAAGAGAAAAGGCTAGATTTGGATGTTCAATAGAAGCATTTTGTATGGTCCCAAAGTGGAGATGCAGCCTGGAATATGGTGAAGCCCTTTAACTCAAGCCTCCACTATGCAGACAGAGGTGCAAATACCCACATTCTGTATTAAACTGCCAGTACAAACAATGCTTGGAGGCTCAGACCAAAGAAATTATTCATTTTGGCTGGAGGAAACTGGGGGAAATTGTCCAGGAAGGCGGCATTTGACTTGGGTCTTTCCCACAGGTGAAGGAAAGAGCTGTGAGGGAGAAAGGGCTGGAAGAGTAGTCGGAAGACAGAGAGCAGTGAGGGAGAAGGCACAGAGATGTGAGGGCTGAGAGGCTTGAGAATGTTTCATTAAGGGCGCCCAGCGTCTGAGAAATACATGATTTATCCTGAGACTTCACAAGCGGTCCTGGGGCATGTGTTGGGTCCCACGAACCAATGCAGTCCTAACAGCAGCCACACAGAGTTGTAGCTGTTGTGAAGGGAAGAGGCCACTACAAGTCCCGCACAAGCCTCAAGTTTATCAAGCCCCTTGCACACGAGGATCTCAGAATTCCTTAGTGGGGTCACAAAATATAACATGGATAGTGGGGTAGTAAGTGGATGAGCCCCATCTGCATGTACCTTTAGGATATCGAACCATTACTGGTTGCCTCTAATCCAAAACGATGCAGGTTACTGCAGGAATTTCTCGTATGCACTTATAAAAAGAAGCAATTCATATGAATTCTAGCATTATCAACTGTAGAAAGCATGATGACTACAGTTAATAATACTGTTTAAAAGTCGCTGAGAGAGTAGATCTTAAAAGTTCTCACCACCAAAAAATATATATGTAACTATATACAGTGGAGGACTTATTGTGATGATCATTTTGCAACATATACCAATATCAAATCATTATTTATAGAACTGAAACTAGTATTAATATAACATTATGTGTTAATTGTTGTTGTTATTCAGTAGCCCACTTGTGTCTGACTCTTTGGGACCCCATGGACTGCAGCACACCAGGCCTCCCTGTCCCTCACCATCTCCCAAAGTTTGCCCAAGTTGGTGTCCACTGCATTGGTGATACCATCCAGCCATCTCATCCTCTGACACCCTCTTCTCCTTCTGCCCTCAGTCTTTCCCAGCATTAGGGACTTTTCCAACGAGTCAGCTGTTCCTATCAGATGACTGAAATACTGGAGATTCAGCTCCAGCATCAGTCCTTCCAACGAGTATTCAGGGTTGGTTTCCCTTAAAGTTGACTGGTTGGATCTCCTTGCTGTCCAAGGGACTTTCAGGAGCCTTCTCTAGCACCACAGTTTGAAAGCATCAATTCTTTGGCATTCTGTCTTCTTTACAGTCTAGCTCTCACAACCGTACGTGACCACTGGGAAGACCACAGCCTTGACAATATGGACCTTTGTCGGCAGAGTAATGTCTCTGCTTTTCAACACACTGTCTAGGTCTGTCATCGCTTCCCTGCCAAGAAGCAGCCGTCTTCTGATTTCGTGGCTGCGGTCACCATCTGCAGTGGTTTTAGAGCCCAAGAAGAGGAAGTTTGTCAATGATATTACCTCAGTCCAAGAAGGAGGGGGGAGAGGACAGGGAAGAGAAAGGAGGAGGAGGAAGGGACAGGCAGGCTGGTGGGTGGGGAGGAGAATTGGAAGAAGCATCCACTAGGGGCCAGCATGACCTTACCAAGGACAGTCTCGCCTTACTAGCCTGTTTTTCTATGACTAAATAGGCAGGTAAGGGGACATTCTCACCCACTGAATCTGCACTTCTGCAGTCTTGTAGACAGATCTCCTCACGAATAAGGAATAAAGGTGTCCCTCCCCAACTCCCTAACTATCCCTTCTTCCCACCCTTCACTCCAGCAACCATAAGCTCATTCTGGAAGTCTGTGAGTCGGTCTCCAGAAAGAGAAAGGAAAAACCCATGTGATATCACTTATACACAGAATCTAAAATATGATACAAATGAACTTACAAAACAGAAAGAGACTCAGAGAAGGAATTTATGGCTGCCAGGGTAAAGGGATTGGAGAAGGAAATGGCAACCCACTCCAGTGTTCTTGCCTGGAGAATCCCAGGGACGGGGATGTCTGGTGGGCTGCCGTCTATGGGGTCGCACAGAGTCGGACACGACTGAAGCGACTTAGCAGCAGCAGCAGCAGGGAGCTTGAGATGGACATATACACACTACTATATTTAAAACAGATAACCAACAAGGACCTACTATATATCACATGGAACTCTGCTCAATGTTGTGGCAGCCTGGATGGGAGGGGAGTTAGGGGAAGAATGGATACATGTATATGTGTCACTGAGTCCCTTCACTGTTCACTTGAAACTATCACATTGTTTGTTAATCAGCTATGCCCAAGACAAAATGAAGTTTTTTTTTTTAAATGATGGTACATGTATGTATATACATACATATATACAGATACATACATACAATAGAATACTACTCAGCCATAAAATGAATGAAATAATGCCATTGCAGCAACATGGATGGACCTAGAGAGTGTCCTACTGAGTGAAATAAGTCAGAAAGAGAAACCATGTGATGTCACTTATATACAGAACCTAAAATATGGCACAAATGAACTTATATATTAAACAGAAACAGACTCACATAGAGAACAAGCTTGTGGTTGCCGGGAGGGAGGGGAGGTAGAGGAGGGATGGATTAGGATTTGGGGATACAAACTATTATATATATATAATATAGATAATATATATCAAGATATATAAGATAAACAAGATCATAGTATGCAGCACAGTGATCTATATTAAATATCCTGTGATAAACAACAATGAAAAATAATAATATGAAATAAACATTTAAAAAAAAAAAGAAATAAAGGTTGGATATTAGAGCAATTGAGTTAGTAATTGGTTAAATAATTGCATCCAAAGAGAGGAAAATAAAATGGATCAATAGCAATCATAAGAGAAATTTCTAATAAGATAGAGCCATCATCTAAATTTCTTTAATCTGTTTTATTCAACTTTCTTTCTTTTTTTTTTTAGTATTACAGTGCACAAGACATGTTTATCTAATCTACATGTGTTACAGCTGAGAGGGATTACATTTGGATCCAAAATTGTCTTTGTCTTTGTCCAGCTAACTAAATTCAAAAAAGAGAAATATAAGATCCTGGACTTTGATCCCTCAAATGAACTACATAAATATAAATTGGGGGTCAAAGAGGTATGGCTTAGATAAAACATTCTCTTGGGTTTGCAAGCAATAGCTTAATGAAGCTGGACAATAGTACCTGACTCCTGGGAGAGTGGCTATCTTTTGCTGCTGCTACTGCTAAGTAGCTTCAGTTGTGTCCGACTCTGTGTGACCCCATAGACAGCAGCCCACCAGGCTCCCCCGTCCCTGGGATTCTCCAGGCAAGACACTTGAGTGGGTTGCCATTTCCTTCTCCAATGCATGAAAGTGAAAAGTGAAAGTTAAGTTGCTCAGTTGTGTCCAGCTCTTAGCAACCCCATGGACTGCAGCCCACCAGGCTCCTCCATCCATGGGATTTTCCAGGCAAGAGTACTGGAGTAGGGTGCCATTGCCTTCTCCGGGCTATCCTTTAGGCTCACTGAATTCCTTCTCAAAAGACCTGAGCTCTATTTCTACCCCACCACTAACAAGTCTTTCAGTTTCTGCGTCTTCATTTACTGACCTCTAAACTAACAAGTTGCCGTAAATCTTTGGGTCCTTCACAATGTAAAAGTCTACATAGGACTCACCCCTTTATTGTCCATGGAAGTGGGATGAGCATTCACTTCACTACCCTTTTCAAGTGCCTTTCTGACTAAAGAGCCTGGAAAGCAAAAAGGGATCAAGACTCCCTTGCAGCTAGGTCTGGCGACTCAGAAGCCCTTAGACAACATATAGAAGGTGAAAGTGAAGCAGAGGCTGTACTTCTGCAGCTTCTGTGGCTCCTGTAAACCAGGTGGATGACGCTCTTTGGTTTCTTCAGCAGCAGCAATATCAGAGATCCCAGTGGATCCCAGTGGATCTCTGTGGTGCTGAGAGGCAGGGCCCTGAGCATCTATTTCTTGGACCATAGCAGACTGGGTATGCTGAAAGCACAATTCATGGAAGATCAAAATTCAGCTTTCTTAATATTCATAATCCATTTCAGATTCATTCAGTGGAGTAATCCCCTGCTCCTCTTGCTACTCAAAGTCACTAGTATCAATTGGGAACTTGTTAGATATGCAGGCTCTCAGGTCCTACCCCAGACCCACTGGGTATAATCTGTATTTGCAGAAGAGCCCTGGCTGATTCATGCATACATTAAAGTTTGAGCCAATCCCTGACTTTTCTGCTGCTCTTGGCAGTTCATATTCCTTTAATGACTTTAGTCACAAATATAGTTTCAATTTATTAATTAGAATGCCCAGTCTTAGATGTTAATCAGAACTTCAAGCTTAATTCTGAGAATAACTCTTTGTCCTCATACATATTGGGTTTAGGTCCTGACTTGAGAAAGCAGCTTGAAGGGCTTGATTGGTTTTCCTTTGTTTCTCTTTCTGCATCTCCTTAGTGTTTGTTTCCTTTTCATCCCTCACCCCAGGCCAAAGAAGGGGATAACAGGGAAGGAAGGAAGGATGGGTAAGGAAGTAGAAAACTCTTTGGATGAGCAGCTTCCTCCTCTCTGAGTTTGGAGGTGACTATGGCCAATTCTTTCTCCCATAAACACGTTTTGTGGACTTTTTGGAGGTGTTCATTTTGGGGGACTGATCCCCTCTGATATTCAAGACAGGCTTATCTTTTTCCAGGTGTCACTTGCACCTCTTTTCCTCAATCTCTGGGAATCCAGACTCACCTCCAGCTTTTCCGGTATTTTTTTCAACCCTTCTGGTGGCCTTATTCTACAGGAACCAAGCCCCAGGTGGCACTAGTGGTAAAGAACCTGCCTGCCAGTGCAGGAGATGTGTGAGGTGTGGGTTCCCTCCCTGGGTTGGGAAGATCCCCTGGAGGAGGGCACAGCAACTCACTCCAGTATTCTTCCTGGAGAATCCCAGGGAGAGAGGAGACTATGGAGGCTATGGTCCACGGGGTCGCAAAGAGTCATGTCAGACTGAGGCAACTTAGCACACACACATGCAAGATAACCCCATGGCAGCTCTCTGTCTTTCATGGACCACGGAAATATGTACATACCTAGCTTTGCCCCCGCAAATTTTGTAGTGTAGAATCCCAAAACAGACTTCTCCATCCTATGGCCACAACTCACCTTAGCTTTCTCAAGAGTGAGTCAGGCCCAGTTTCCTGTGTCTTGCAACTGCGGGGAACACATTTCAGACCTCTCTGGGTGAGGCCAAGGGACTGCCCTCATTAGGCTTGAGGGGGAGAGGATAAGCGCCCCAGACTCCCCACTATGAGTAAGAATTGTGATGGAAACTCTTCATATGTCAAAGAAAGCTCTTCACAGACCCTCTCTCCCCTCCATACTCTAACCCCTTTTTAATCTTCTTGATTTGATTCGGTCGGAGTCCAAAAGCCAGAGAACAAATCTTTGGTCATTTCCTTTGTACATTCTGTGTATGATGATCTGGCTTCAGAATTCCATGTCTGTTGCATTGCATCATGAAATATCACTTTTGACATCCTGTCACAAGTGCAATTGCTTAATTGTAAAAAAATAAAATAAAATTCTGCCTTCCTGCCTTTTTCTCCCTGGACACACCCAGTCAGTTATGGGTCCCACATTTTAAATCAAATACAGAGATGTGCCCAGAAAAAGCCAGGATGGGGAAGGAATTCTAAATTAAGAACAGTTGAAAACACTGAAACAAACAGAGTCTATCTTTAAGAAAACTAAGCATGACTTAAGCAGCGTCTTTAAACATCCAAAGGCCTAACAAGAGGATGAGGAATTAGATCTGTTATGTGTAACTCTAGGAGGCATGGTGAGTAGAAGCTATAACAAAATCATTTTGCTCATTACCCATAGGAAGAACTTTCCAATTGCCAGAGCTATCCCAGGCAGTGGTAAAGAACCCACCTGCCAATGCAGGAGACCCAAGAGATATAGGTTTGATCCCTGGGTTAGGAAGATCCTGGGAGTAGGAAATGGCAACCCACTCCAGTATTCTCACCTGGAAAATTCCATGACAGAGGAGCCTGGCAGGCTACTGCCCATGAGGTCCAAAGAGTCAGACACAACTGAGCATTGCCCACTCCTCCTAATATAAAGTGAATTGTCCTTGGTAGCAACGAGGACCGAATACTCACAGGAAGT